>NC_141160.1:62380483-62635483 GCF_053477565.2 Lygodium microphyllum
ATGCACAGAGAGATATTCCAAAATTTGTGCTGCAAAGTAGGTCCTAGAACAGCTACATCTTGCATGAAGATCAACCTTTCCAATCTTGGTACTCAAGTCTCTCTCCAAGAAGAGAAGTCCTTGGAGCCTATAAAAGGGAGGCTCTCCTTAGGTGTGGAAGAGGTGAAAGGATGCATCACTTTGCGTGCATATAAGAGGAGGAGAGAAGGTGCAAGTGCTACAGAAGCTCTGCTAAAATCAAGTTCCAAGAGGAGATCCCTACACATATTGTGTAGGAGAGAAGGTGCAAGTGCTGTGGAAGCTCTATTGAAATCAAGCTCCAAGAGGAGATCCCTACATATATTGTGTAGGAGAGAAAAAGAGACTTAAGAAGAATCAAAAGGTGACAACTTCCAAGTTGTGCAAGTGTTAGCCGGTTGTATACTGTACAAGGAACCGTGATCTTATTCCCAAGTTCTACAAGTTAAGAACTTGTCTATGTGTAATGGAGGAGCTTGCTCCTTGTCAATAATAAAACTCCACGGGGGGTCCCTAGCATGTTGTCAATCTCTCTTTCTCTCTACATCTTTCTTTTCCCTCATCTGTTCTCTCTCCGCGCCAACATAATATTCACCAGATATCTTTTAAGTATATAAGAAGGTTGAGCATGTATCTCGGATCTTATAACATTACGTTACTTACTTTGATTATTTTTTTTTGTCAAGAAGGGGGTTGCTAGCAACTCATCGAGAAGAGGGTTGCTTACTACCCCTTATTGAGATGAAATTTTTTTTCACAAGTCTCATCAATAATTTCTTTGAGGAAGCTTGTGAAAAAAAATTCTCCAAACAAGGGGTTGTTGACAATCCCTTCTCGGTGAATTTTTTTTCACAAGTCCTCTTTTTTTTTAATCACTAAACATAGAGCTGTCAACAACCCCTTCCCAACCAAAAAAATTTCCATAAGTCCCCTCAGAGAGATAGGGCAACTTATGATTTTTTTCGCTGAGAAGGGTTGCCAGCAACCCCTGTCTGGAGATAAAAAATTTCATGTCCCCTTAGATGATGGAGGGGAGTTATGAGTCAAAGCTCACACACACACACACACACACACACACACACACACACACACTCTCTCTCTCTCTCTCTCTCTCTCTCTCTCTCTCTCTCTCTCTCTCTCTCTCTCTCTCTCTCTCTCTCTCTCTCACCAGGAAGGGGTTTCTGGCAACTCTTGTTCGATAACAAAAATATCACGTCCCCTTAGAGAGATGATTATAAAGTCACATAATCACACACACACACACACTCTCTCTCTCTCTCTCTCTCTCTCTCTCTCTCTCTCTCTCTCTCTCTCTCTCTCTCTCTCTCTCTCTCTCTCTCTCTCTCTCTCTCTCTCTCTCTCTCTCTCATTTTTAATGAGGAAACTATTACAACATTCAATTGGACAAAGATTTGTTCTTCTCGTTCACCAAGGAGATAAAGAGAATTTCAAACCAGATGATGATATTGAGTCTCAAAAGTCATGCAAGTTAGCAGCATGGAGACTTCTCTACAAACATAAGTTGGTATCCTTCTATAGAAGTATATTTGCAATGGTATCTTATCAATATGTTCTCTTTATGCAATAGAACTATGAATGGTAGGTTCATGTGTGGGTAATTGGAGAAGGAGATATTGCAAACTTTGCCAAGAAAATGCACAGATTAGGTGCATTTGAAGGAGGAGTAGCTCATATATAAGGATCACCAGATTGAGTAGCAGCGGAATGAGGAGGTGTACTAGAGATATCCTATCTTCCTCAACTACCTAAAGGTGAATTCCTCTTCAACAAGGAGGCAATAAACCAAACATACTCAAAGGAAAAAATATGCAAGAGACATAAGGATCCAGATTCTGGTAAGTAATTCCACATGTATTCTTTAGAATATGTCACACTTTTAATCATGCCATCCGTACCATTGGGGTTGTTTGGAGTTGAGATGCCGAGTCCATTGAATGTCATGACCCACGTCGAGTCCATTGATAGTGAGGCCACACCGAGTCCATTGAATGCCATGATCCAAGCATAAACTAAGATGGCAGGTATTTCATTACTACATGGACCTAGCAACCTTAACATACCTTCAATAGGGAAGAAGAGCCATAGGAGAAGGAGAAAGAGGGTTGAGACAAAGGTTATGCTCAAGACAAACAATACCACTGCATTACCCAAAGGGAAGTAAGTCATGGATGTAGAAGTGGAAACATCTGCTCCTAAGACAATAGAAAAGGGAAGTGCCAAGATTAGGGAGTATCTCGACCCAAGGCACCTATTGAAGGTAGTAGATAAGGTCAAGGAATGGGTGAGAGAAGCTCAAGAGCACCTAAAGGATGTTGACCCATCATTGAAGATGAGATTGATTAGCTCTCTAGTGTGAGCACACCAGTCTTTGCCTACATGGTTAAGATTGAGAGATGCATCCGCACCCCAGGTACCACTACATAGAGAATTTCACATTATGCATGTTTGGTCTTGTTAGTGAAGAAGAAAGATGAATATTTTAGGATGTGTATTGACTATAAGGATCTAAATAAGACCACAATGAAGAATATATATCTAATACCTAGAGTTGATGATTTTCTTGATGAGTTCAAGGGGGATAGATTATTTACCAAGTTTGATTTGAGGTTTGGATATCATCAGATTTGTATGTGAGAGGGTGATGAAGTGAAGACTATCTTCACAACTAATCATGGGCTATAGCATTTCCTAGTGATGCCATTTGGGCTTATTAATGCTCTAGTTATCTTCCATACTCTAATGAATAAGATTTTGCAGCCTTTCCTCTTTTAATTTATCTTAGTCTTCTTTGATGACATATTGATTTACAGTAAGACTCTATAGGACCATTTATCCCATATGAGAAAGGTTTTTGATGTGTTGAGATATCATAGACTCTTTGTAAAGAGAAGAAATGCTCTTTCATGTAGATTGAAGTGGAGTACTTGGGTTATATTGTCAGTGAACTAGGGATACAGGTTGACCCTAAGAAGGTGTATTGTATCAAAGATTGGCCAACACCTACCACAACTACCTCCCTTTGAGGATTTCTTAGTCTATTGTCATTCTACCAGAGATTCATTAAGCATTATGCAGTTGTAGCAGCTCCTTTGATTGAGAAGTTAAAGAAGGAAGATTTCTTTTGGGATGCACTTGCAAATAGTAGCTTCAACTAGTTAAAGGAATTACTTACTTCTGCTCCTATTCTAGGATGCACGGATTTCTCTAAACGGTTTACTATACAATGTGATGCTAGTGGCCATGGCATAGGGGCTATTGTGCTACAAGAGCATGGAGTTATTGCCTTTGAAAGCTATAAGCTTATAGATAAAGAGATGGCTATGAATATCTATGACCAAGAGATGTTGGTTATTCTAGATACAATTAAGAAATGACACCATTATTTGTATACGACAGAGCTGATTCAGCATTCAAAGTGATCACTTTTGTATTATCTATGGATCAGTCTATGGATGATAGCTCTAAGGCTCTTGCTGAGCCTCTATGCTCCACCAAAAATTATATGCACAATTATTTGTATCTCTATCATGCACAGTCTTTAGATTCTACATGGATCAGTCTATGGATGATGGCTCTAAGGCTCTTGATGGGCCTCTATGCTCCACCAAAACACCCCACGGCCTTGTGGTGGCCAAGAGCATCTAGAGGCTACACACTAATCTAATCAAATTAGCATTTGTATGGTACTCGTAATCCATTGGATAACTCTTTTCAAACTTTTCAAGGGAGTCCCTACACATATCGGTGTTATACATCACGTAAAACAAACACAAGGAGCACCCTTCAGCTAAGTGCTGTGGCCCCTCTATACGGCTCTCCTCTACCTTAGGGACTGGTCCCGAGATGCATCATGAACACATAAAGTACGTACAATACATAATCCTCTCTTTTAAACAATCGTTCCAAGAGATATAAGATAATCCTCATTGAGCACTTTGCAAAGGAAACAAACCACTAACTCTACGGCTTAAGATAACTCGCTCTTAATGTAGGTCAATGTTTATGAAGACAATTGCCATGCATCCAAGATTATACCATTGTGTTGAATGCAATGCAATTGTGAATGATTCATAGTGCTCAACCATTTTTATTCATTTCAAACAGCATTGTGATAGTGCAAAACCATTTATTTTCATGCTTTCATTCTAAACGTGATTGTTGTGTTGCATAGGGTCAGCATCGAGCACGATCGTACTACTAAACACTTTAATTATCAAAACACACATATCCTATATACGAAGTACATTAATGAAAATTAGATTCAGCATTTAATCAGCAATTATTACCCCTTTCTCTCCCCTATCGCTTAAAGTTGTGCATTCGATGGTAGATTTAGAGAGCGGTTTGATATATTTTTCTTCATAAAAAGTACAAATACTCACTTTAATATAAATATAGGTCTAAAATGAGGCTAAACGTCATGCTCCAACCATACCATACATCCACGTATACATATTTTTTTTTCCTATTTTTTGAATGCAAAATATATTTTTCTATATTTTTCTTATTTATTTATCTATAAATACTAATATTTCTTTATTTTCTAAATGTGACTTGATTAGACTCTAAGAATGATTTTCATTCCTCATTTCATCCCATGCAAACACCATTAACACATCAAAACCCCCAAAATCCATGATTTGCCTTAAAACCGCAATTTACGGACTTTACGTATTTATAGAAAAATTAATAAATGATTGATTTTCTTAATTTTTCTCAAAGATCAGATAACTGACAACCATTTTCAACCATTTGCAACTGAGATTTATCATAAAATGATCAAATTGATCACTTACTCATAAAATCATGCTTTATTTTACACGCATCTTACATTTGGAAGACCGTTGATGCTTATTAACGACCAATAACGCTCTCCAAAATTGAATCAATGCTCCATCATGTCTCATCATCATCTTCCAATCAAAATCTCTCATATCAGCTCCCCCCTTCTCTTATAGAATGATGCGTAGAAATGGGCACTAAGATAGGAGAGAGAAAGATCGATTTCTATAATTTCAAACCGCATAGCCATTTCCTGCGATTTAATAGGCAATGGAGAGCAAAAAAATTAAAGATTTGATGGAGATCATCAGTTTGATCACTTATTTTCAGCCTCTCCACCCCCCTTTGATCAAATCATCATGATGGGGGGTGGTAGTTGCCCACACCATTTGAAAAGCGGCCCCCCCTCCCTCCCCACATAAAAAAAATTGGGGCCTTTAGGCTCCCAAAAGGCCCATAACCCATAACTTTTTCAATCTTGACCAAAATTTGGCCTCCAAAGTGCCCAACCTCTGGCAGCTCCATCTAGCGTTCGATTGGCAATCCGAAAAATCCTACACATTTGCCTTGATGTCCCGAATGGTCGAGAAGTTGTCTTGCTTCAATCCAACAGTCAAAAAAATAATGAAAAATCTGCAACCATCGCAACGGTTGAAATTTATGCTCTCGTCTTCCATAATGCTTAAAATAGTTGAATCTACATCTTCCGCTTCCATCAGGCTTTGAATTCTACGTAAAAGTTACATCATTCTACTCCTTTCTAGCATATCCAAGACATTTAAATTCTACTCTCATCGGTGATCCTTATAGGATAGGGCAACTCAGCCCATCGAATCCCATGAACTGATCTGCACACAACAACAACCATAAAAAGCATCAAGCTACCACAAAACAGAATACACAAGAAGGCACAAGAACATCACTTACCCTACCCCCTGACAAGATTAATACATGAAACCCACAAAAGCAAGGCCAAGCGTAACCTGATGGAAATCCAGAGCAAGTTGCTAACCAACTTCTATAACACAGATTAGCTTAAAAGAACCATCAAAGAAGTCATCCTAGGTGGTGGCCTCAACTTCCTACCCAACTTAGGACAACTGGACCAGAAACTTCTACTAGGCGAGGACTTCTCTAGCCTGGTCAGCATATATTTTTATTTTATGATATTTTTCCCTCAAGTTCCCATACTCGAGCATGTAAAAAGAAGGGAGCTAAGTGGAGTGACCTAAGGAGAACAGGGCATCGACCTCAGGTCTCTTGACTCGATACCCAAGAACCTACCAAGCCCTCATAAGGCGACACTTAAATCTTTGTTTCTTTCACTCACTTTTATTTTTGCTCCAACCTTCCTTAGTATTTTTCCAAGTAGATGCCACCCCTAGGAAGACAAGGCACTCATCTTCCCCAAGAACCTATCAAGCCTTTGCAAGGCGATGATTATCTGCTCTTAAGATTTTTCATCTTTTCCTTTTCTATTTGAGGGGTTAGAACCCCTTTATACACACCTCTGTATTTTTACATTTCAAGTATATCCAACATTTTTCTTCTTTTATTTTGGCAAGCTTCTTTAACTACCTCACTACAGCTCCCAGAACTAGCAAGCTAGCAGAACAGGGTCACTTGGACTACCTTCTAGAATAGTTCTTAGAATGCCTGACAATGTCTGACAAGAGGCGCAGACCTCCCTCAAACACACCTAACCTAACCCTAGGACTTCATGCCTTGATTGCCAATCCCCAACAAAAGAAAAATCCCCCACAATTACATAAACACATATAGCATAGAAAGAAAGTACTCATAAAGGAAAAGTATCACTTGGACTTGGCCACAAGAAGCTTCTGTGTGAAAAGAGGCTCCCCTAGGTTCCATTGAATCTGTATAGCACAGCACTAAAACAAAAACCATTAACCACACCTGCACTAGACAGACACGTGGTTGTCTTGGTCTAGTGCAATATAGCACTTCACTACAGAATAACTAGCCCTCTTGGCCTAACGAAATAATTCCTGAAACAATTATTCAATAGTGTACTGCTGAAATAAGCCCTTAGTCCCATCATAACTCTACTGAAGCATAAGAATGACCAAGGTTGAGGGCTCCTCTAGTCCTATACTAAGTCATCAAGTTATTGGCCAACCCCTTGCATAAATAGCAAGGGGTGCCTGATGAATATGATGATAAACAATCCTATGCGTCCATGATAGAATAGGAAGGTGATCAACCACCATCTACTCATAATCCATACTAACCAGCGGTGGCCAAAATAGGATGTGTCAACAAGAAATCCCCAAAGTAGCCCTGAGTTGATATTAGGAGGCAATTGTAAGAGCGTCGTCCCAGGATCACAATTGAAAAAGATATCCAAAACAAAAGCATAATTAGCCAGGGAATCTGCAAAGCGATTCCACTTTCGTGGAATAAGCTGGCAAGTCACTTCCTCAAAAAGATGCATCATATCCATTACTACAGGGTGGTACATCCATAGAATAGGATCCCTCACACTATAGGTCCCATTCAATTGATTGATTACTAGCTATGAGTCACCGTTTACCAATAACCAATGGATACCACTCAGTCCCATGATTAAGCCCTTGTATTCCACCATGTTATTTGTAAAAGCAATACCAATATATATTCCCATTTTCAAAACAACTCTATGTCGAGAATCGTGCCATACTGATCAACTCACTTGTACTTATGATAATCAAAGTTGAGCCAAGAGAGAGGATGTATAATAGGTACAATCCCTCCTTCCTTGCTAAACTCGATAGGAATACTTGTAAAAATCCTTTGACAATGGTGGAGTAGATCTTAATATCCCACATGAAAGATCCGTTTTGACACTCAATAACCTAATAACCTTTACTCCAACAGATCACTTGACCTTGGTGATAATGCTTCTCTAAATACAGATGGTTAAGATAAGAAATGATTCTTCCAATCTGATTGTCTCGGTACCTACTACAAGTTGAAGTTGAATGTTGAAGGACCTACACAGACACCAAGCCCCATGTTAGCCCTTACACATTGTAAGGCTTCAACTTATTAAAGTTTACCTTGTTGGACAATTTTATACCACCCATCCCATTTGGGTTCTGGTTTACTAGGAAATAGTTCACAATGATATCATAGTACAACACGAATTGACTCGTCACAAATTTATATTTCTTAGCCTGAAGGTTGTGAAGCGCTTTACTTGTCTTCTTCCCTACCTCTTGATGTAATAGAGCCTGCAATTGAATTTCATCAAGATGTGCAAGGGAAATATATATTTATCGCAATGCTTCTACCTCACCCGACAAATGATTGAGAGAAAATCATACCTTGGGTAACTCTATTTTCAATGGTAAGGCATACTCTTCCCCATATACTAGCTTAAAGGGGGTGCGACCGGTAGCTCTCTTGTAAGTCCAAGCCACCACATACAATTTCTTATCCCAATCTTGCTTACTTTCAGACACCATTTGCTTGCGGATTATACGGGGTGGTTTTATTGTGTTTAATCTTCAAAGCTTCTATGTGCTAACATGTATCACATCTCTTGACATACACAAATGCATCCTAGAAAATGGACAACCACCAGTATTTGGCTCTCAAAGCTTTCTATGCAGTTAACCATTTAGAGAAGTGCCCTCTACAAGTAGAGTCATGATACTCTTCCAAGATAAATAGAATCTCAATAGGCATGACACATCGACGATAACCATCATTAATCCCTTGCCGATATAGTGTTCCTATGATCAAGGAAAATTTCGAGGGTTGTCTAATTTTTCTCTTTTGAGCCTTCAATAAAGCAGCTCTAGCCTCTCTTGTGGATAGATAGTGCATTATGACAATATACCAAGATAGAATGGAGACCATATCGATTTTGAATAGACCTTCTAAGTCACTACCTTCAGTCAAGACTTCCTTTGACTCCCTAAAATCCACAAGACATTCAACCATGCCCTGCAACTTTGGTGGCTTACTCTAATTTCATAATCAAACTCTTGCAAAGTGATTAGCCACTTTGCTACGTGGTCAGGCGACTGTAACTTATTCATTAATAGCCTCCGTCTCTTTGCCTTTTTATAAAATACTACATTTTCATACAAGATGTAGTTCCTATATTTCTTTGTTGCAAAGACCATCCCAATGCATAATCTCTCCATGTAGGTATAATTAATCTCAAATATCCCCAATTTGCAACAACTTGCAAATATAATCAAATGGTATCACTTCTCCTCCCAAATTTGGGCTAAATCATAGTTGATACTATATATTGTAGTCGCTAAAAATATATAAAATATCTTACCCCTTTAGGTGCTTCAGGATTGGTGCTTTTGCCAATTCTTGCTTTACATCCTCAAAGGATACTTGACACAGATCACTCAAACAAATAGACAGTTAAAGGACAATAGATTCGTTAATGGCAATGTCCTCTCACCTAGTGCATTGATAAATCATTGATAATATCTGAATGATGACAAAAAGCTATGCACTTATTTAAGAGTACGTGGCAGACTCATGGCGATCATAACCTTTATCTTCTTAGGATTGGTTGCAATACCAGCCGAGCTAGCGACATGGCCCAACAATCCATAGGAACTCCAAAGACACACTTCCTTGGATTGAGAGCAATGCAGAACTGCTTGCACCACTCAAAACATTTTCTCAAAATAATCAAATGTCTCTTCCTTGTGGTGATTGTCCCTAGATCACAATGAAGATCTTCAACTCCTTTAGAAAAATATCATCGAAAGTTTTATCATCTGTACATTTCCAAGAACCTGGCTCATTGCATAATCCAAAAGCCATAGCATGATATGTAAAGGTGTCAAATACAATGATAAATGTCATTTTCAACTTATCTTCCTCTACGATAGCTACTTGGCTATAACTAGCAAAGCAGTTCATAAACAAATAGATATCCCTATCCGCTAATTGATCTAGAATATGATCAATGAATGGCAATGGATAGTAATCTTTGACCATTTATTTATTGAGCTTCCTAAAATCTATGCAATGCCGGATTTGCTTATTTTTCTTTCTCTTGATAACTATTGGCAAACATCACTCCATATATTATATAAGAAATATCATACCAACCTTACACAATTTTGGTAGCTCCTCAAATAATTAGTCCCTTAGCTCAAAAGCCATGCACCTCACTTCTATTAAACATGACAACTACCCTCCTTTAAGGGAATATTATGCATAGCCAAACTAGGAGAAATACCCCTTATCTCATCGCAACTTTAGGCAAAAATATCACGAAATTCTTTGGATCAAGGACACATAGTCCTTCCTCTCCACACTGAGTATAGATCCTAATTTAGTTTATCATGGCTCATTCAACATACCAAGATCTAGCTCAATCACATCTATGTCTCTAATTCTGTCTTGAGCTTCTATCAGCTCATTCAAAGTCACTTGGTAGACATGTTCTGTAGTGGACCCCTCTCTTGATTCATCGCTTGACGAAGTCTCACTATCAGAAGGATCCTCTAATGCATCTAATTCTGCAAAGATAAGGGTACACTCTCGCTTTGAGGAGATTTAGGATATGCATCCACTATTACATGTCTGGTACCATTGCCAAAAATCAGACAACTAGTGGGTGTATCAATTTGATAGTTGGATTGTAAGATCCATGGTCTTCCTAATAATATTTGATAGCTTGGTCGCCTTGCAAATTGAGTAACCCTAAGTCCAAAATGCATTCCACATTAGCAATAGTCACGTGGAATTTGGCCATGCCACCTTTGGGTTGTCTTAAACTATCATCAGCCATTTGAAGGATTATGGATGTATCCTTTTCAATTTCTAGTCCCAACCTTTCCATGAATTTTGAACTCATAATGTTGATGTAGGATCATGTATCCACAATGGCATGATCCACTAATATGCCATTAATATATGCTGCCACCCTTGGATAATGCTTTTTAGCATGTTCAAACCAATCATCTCCCACACAGGCTATTTCTAAGGGTTTGACAACATACCCCGTGTGAAGGATCTTCTTAAACTCTTTATGTACTCCTGGAGATAACTTGATCAAATGCAAGAGATTCACTCCAGGCTGCTTTACCTTGCAAAGAGAATACACAGAGAATTGACTAAGTCAAATTCATGATAATTAGTAATGGTTCTCTTCTCCAACTAGACCATTCTTTCTCTTAGTCTCTAAATAGGATTAGGTGCCTCTTTCCTAGCATTTACATTCTTCTTTGGCAACTTCTTATTGGAGTCAACTTTGCCATCAACAACTTTTAGAGAATCGGCTTCCACATCAAGATCAAGGACTTGCATCTCCTTATCATCCTGTTTAGGATTTGCCTCAAAAGGTTTTACATTATCCCTATTACCTTTTTTAACCTTTTTTCCTCTTGTAATGCCTTGTAAATTGGAAGCCTTAATGGTGTTGACATGCATAGCTTCGATAAAGCTAATACCACTACCACTAGGGAGCTCTTCTATGATAGCTTTTCCTATCTGAATATTTGCTTTGGTCCCTCATCCTGCTGAAGGTTATTCCCTCATGCTTGATGATTAATCATACTTGGCTGCTTATTCCCTTGCTAAAGAGAGATGATCTTACTCCAGCAAGTACTAGCTAGATGGCTAGACTTTCCACATATGTCGCATTTGACATTAGGGTAGTTTCTTAGAAAGGGCTGACCAATACACTGCTTACATCTAAATCTTGATGGACCACTCTCTTCAGGATGTCGACTTCCTATCAAGTTTTGGTGCTTCTTTAAGAAATGAACATCTACATCTACTTGTCTATACTATTCCATTATCATATCGATATAATGATCCAATGTAATAGATTCATAGCTGTGATCATCTGCTTGCTATTTAGTTGGCCTAACCACCTTATTAGGGATCTTTCCCACTGATTAGGTGGTATAACATTAGGATTTGTCATTTGGCTTCCATTATTTAATGGGTCCATTGGGCTAGCCTTTGGCATAGCAACATTAAGAGGAGCCGATAACATGGGCACATTCTACATTATGCTTTCTTTTCCATTCGTATTGGTCATAGGTGTACTAGTCACACCTTGACTTCCATTCATCAATGCCAAATTATTTCTAGGACCTAGACTCAAATTTAGGTTAGCCCTAAATGTGTGGGCTGCTTGTATGTGTGACTCTACCTCCTTTGCTCATGTAATAGTAGTATCTATATTAGCAAGAGCAACACTACTCAACTACACTTGGATATTAAAGTCTAATCCATGTAAAAAGTACTATAGTTGGATAGTAGGTGGAGTAGAAATAGAGGTTTGCAATTTGCAAAACACCTCTTTTAGTTTCTTAGCATACGCTCAAGCATTCTCATGGGGCACTTAACGTGTCACATTCAAAACACGCACCCAATATTTACCACCTTTCTTAGGGGCAAACTCTCTTTGAAAGGCTTGCAAGCCATGATACCACATTGTAGCTCTTTCTTTTAAAGTCATATTGAAAAAAATAATGAGATGTCTTTTGTCCTAAATTTGGCAATTGAACATTAATTTCTAGAACTCACTGGTGTGGAGCTCCACATCTTCCTCTACTAACCCATTAGAAATGGATAGAGGGAAATCTAAGGCTGACAAATCCAACATTCCTGCCAGGTATTGCAATGGATTGCACTATCATGATGACCGAGTTTGCTCTAAGGGTATGTATACACTCCCACTCGAAATAAATTGAATTTTCTGGGAAAGGGAAATGCTAAAGTTTCCTTCTCCCCTTGATGGACTAAGTAGGATATTAATTGGGTCAATAAGACCTCTCTTTCTCAAGGATACTGGACTATTATGCTTAGGAGAATACCTCCTAATGATTTTAGCTTGTCATCTAGCCCTTTCGTCTCTCTCTTGACATTGAATCTTAGCTTGACAGTGTCTATTGAGAAATAACGGATCTATTTCAATGCTCTTTGATATACATTGAACAACTAGTCACTATTAACTAATATTCAAAAACCGCCACTTATCATTCAGTAGCTCCTAGACACTAGCTCTAAGGCTCTAGCCCGGCATCCTATGCTCACCAAAACACCCATGGCTTTGTGATCAAGAGCGTCTAGAGGCTATACAATAATCTAAATAAATCATGCATTTGTATCGATTTGTGGTCCAACGATTTTGCCCCTTTTTAACTTCAACAGAGGGAGTATACCACACATATAGGTGATCAACACCTCGTAGTATACACATATAGAGCATTTCCCTAGCCAATTGCTATGGATTCTACGGCTCTCTTACATCCTAGGGATTGGCCCTAGGATGCACCATTTAAACATAAAACACAATCGTAACATTGTCCAGTCTTTTGATAAAGTGCTCTAGGAGATAATTTTGTTTCCTCATATAAGAGTCCCCAAAGACAATCGTTCTATCCTAGAGCTTGGGAATCCTTACATGCTCTCATCATTGGTCGATCATTTTAGCAACCAATTGCAATGTATCTAGAGACATCCTCTTTCTTAATACCATGTATAAGAATGCAAATATGAGGTGTAATGCCATATAGTACTCAAATAAATTAACCACAAATTAGCCGACATGTCATGTGAAAAACATTCTTCCAATGGTTTTCTTTCTAACATATTGTTGTATTGCTTGGAAATAATACCGGACTAATTCGTGCTATTATTCCTTTAAAAATATTGAACAAACCCTATATGCTTCTGATTTCAATGTGCAAGCACTTATATTTCTATGTAAAATTCTTGACATTTGTTGAGATAAAAAATAGGCTTGACATTGGCTCTAGGGCTCTAGTTGGGGCCTCCTATACTCACCCATACAACCCCACAACCTTGCGACTAGGAGCGTATGGACACTATGAACAGATGTATTGAAAGAACGCGTTTGCAGATACAATCTCTAGATTGTAGTCCAATGAAGATAGAGTACCCAAACATATCGATGACTAGCACCTCATAACACAAACCAAGGGAGCATCCCCCAGCTTATCGATGTGGCCCCAGTACGACTCTCCTACACCCCATGGATTGGCTCTAGAATGCACCGTCTCAACATATAACACATACACACAAAGTCCACTCTTTATAATATTCATTCTAGGAGATAGTATATTCCTTACCAAATTAGTCCCCAAGGAAACCATTATAGTAAACCTACAACATAGGGAGCCTCACACTCATCGTGGGTCAATAATTTAAAATCAAGTGCTATGTATCTTGGAGATACTTCTCTTTATACCATGTCAATGCAATGCAATACAAAGTGGATGACTTTGAGTACACAAATATTTTAATTAAACAGAATCGACATTGTGAATGTGCTCAACCATTCTTTTCATGATTTCCTTCACTGATGACTTTGTTCCGATGATAAGGTAGTGTCAAACTACTCCATGCCACTGTACCTCTTGATACTTAAAATAAAACTGAAATCTATATGAAAAGCCTGGCAAATAAATCAAATTTTGAATCATATTCAATATATAAAACCCCTCTCTCCCTACCATTTTAGGGACTTGCTTGCAAATGGATAGGTTAAGAGATGTTTCCATGTATGTTTCTTTACAGTAATGAAAGCGATAAATGTGCACTAAAATATATAAATGGAGGTAAATTGAGGCAAATCCTCATGCTTTACCTCCAATATACTTGCATAAACAGAGCCCTAATTTTTCATAATTTTGTACGTATGAAAATTATTTTTTATATTTTCTTTGTTCTAAAATAGTTTTTTATATATTTTTCTTATTTTTTAGTATGAAATATTTTGTTTTTATTTTTTTGATTCAAAAAATTAATTTGGACTTAATCCATTATCATATTTAATATCATTCCATATAAACATGATTCACCCAAAACCAAGAAAAACATAATTTTTCCTCTTAAAACACATGTTTTGGATTTTTAAAAAGTAATAACTTACAAGCACGGATAAGGGTTTTTTATTTTATAGTTTACATCCCTCAAATACATCACAAACAAGTTTCAAACAATTTTCATCAGATATGAACATGATTTGCACAATAAAATGTCAAAAAGAATCCAAATTTCCATTAAAAAAGAGGCTTACCACCATTTTTCAATTTTGGATCTCAAGAATTTATTTTATAGACAATGATAGGACCCACCATTTATCTCCAAAGAGTGCTAGTCATCACTACTCAATGTTGGCATGATCCCACATCAATCCAGTTCAAGCTGGACAATCGATCTCGATCTCGATCTTCTCATAATGATTCCCACATGAATTGCCCACTAGAGGAGGAAGAGAGAGAGGGAGGATAGAGAAATACTAATTTTTCATCTTCTTGATAAGTGGATCATTTGCAAAGCCAAGATTGGCGATTAGAAGCAAAAAATTGGAGGAAGAGGCTGGTGTAATTGGATTTTATGGTGGGTGTTTTATGACTCTCTTGCCCCCTCTCCCCATCTTCATCTCATTATCTGCTAGGATGCCTTCATTTTTTTCAACATGAACCCCCCCTCCCCCATCATGTGAGAATTTGGGGGTTGGGGGAGGGCCCTAAGGTCGTGCCCCTTCCCCTAAAGTCTTTTCCCATTAGTCTTTTGACCCTTCTTTGCCTAGGCACCCATAACTCCAACTTTTGGCATCTAAATTGCAATCTAAAAATTTTTACATGATCATCTTGGAGTCCTACACTACATGGAACTTATTGCACTTCATTCTGGCACTACGAAAATTTACTAAAATTTTGAGACTATTGCGAGTTCCTTCTTTAGAAGCACTTTTAAATCTGGTCTTCCACAGCTGCTTAAAATCATCAAATTTGCATCCTCCACTTCCAATGACCTTTCATTTCCATCTTGAATTAATAAAATTTGACACATTTTGGCTTTTTCTTGGGCTTAAAATCCTGCTTTCATTGGAATCCATGGGATAGATCGACTTAACTTGTCAAATCCACGAACCGATCTACCCGTATAGAAATCATAAAGAGCATCAAGCTATTACAAAGAAAAATACACAAAAAAACACAACCATAGCTCTCACCCTACCCCCTAAAAAGTTCAAGGCATGAAGATCCACAAGGGATGGGCCAAGCATGAACTGACTAAAATCTAGAGCTAGTCATCCTAAGTGGTGGTCTGACCTATCTACCTGTGACCGAGGATAACTAGACCATGAACTCCTACTAGGCAAGGACTCATATAGCCTGGTCTTTTATTTTCAAATACTTCATTTATCACTTTTTTATACTTCATGACTTGATACTCGGGCGTGTAAAAAGGAGGGAGCTAAGCATATTGTGGCCCAAGGAGAACATGGCATTAGCCTTAGGTCCTGTCTTCGATACCCAAGAACCTACCAAGCCCTCGTAAGAAGACACTAAATCATTTTTTCTTAGTCACTTTTATTTTTGCTCCAACCAATCTTATTTATTTTTCTACTAAATGCTACCCCCATGAAGACAAGGCATTGGGGCTTGGGTCGACTCATCCCAGGAACCTACCAAGCCTTCGCAAGGCAATGATCATCTGCTCTTATAACTTTTCTTTCTTGATTTTCTTATTTTAGGGGTTAAAACCCATTTTTACACACCTTCATATACTAGGTTTTCATATATATTCATTGTTTCTTCTCTCCATATTTTATTTGGCAGCAAGCTTCTCTATCTGCCTCACAACTAATGGAAGCTCCTAGGAATAGCTATCTAGCATGTCAGACATGGTCACTAAGGACTACTCTCAAAAGCAACTCTTAGAGTGAAGATGGTCAATCCCTACATGGCTCATCACCCATACTAACCATCGGTGGCCATAACAAGACATGTCAATAAGTAGTCCCCATAGTAGTCTTGTGCTAATAAGATTAGACAATTCTAATAACCCCTCATGACCACAACTGAGAAATACATCCCCAACAAAGGCATAATTCGCCAACAAATCTGCAAAGTGGTTCCACTAATGAGGAACCATTTGACAAATCATTGTCTCAAAAATTTGAAGTATATCCAAGGCTGTATGATGATACGTCCACCGCAGAATGGGATCCCTCATACTATAATTCCCATTCAATTGGTTGATCACTAACTGCGAGTCGCCTTTTACCAATAAGTGGTGGATACCACTACATCAGGCTATATTCAGCCCCATGACTAAGGCCTTGTGTTCTACTATGTTATTAGTAAAATCGGTGCCTAAATAAACTCTCATTTTCAAATGACTCTACGTAAGGAGTCTTTAATAACCATACCGACACTTGCATGCTTAGCGGACCCTCATGAAGCTTTGTCAAAATAAAAAGTATAGACCCATTCTTCATTGACATGCCACACCATACCAATTAGCCCACTCGTACTTATGGTAGTCAAAGTCGAGCCGAGAGAGAGAGGATGTATGACAGGTACAATCCCTATTTCCTCACTAAACTCAATAGGGATGCTAATACGAACCCTATGATAATGGTGGTAGTATACCTTAATATCCCACAAGAAATATCATCCATCTTGCCACTCAGTAATATGATAACTCTTGCTCCACCAGATCACTCAACCTTGGTGGTAACGTTGCTCTAAATATGGATGTCAAGATAAGGAATGATTCTACCCATCTAATTGCCTTGGCACCTACTGCAAGTTTAAGATCCTGGAAGATTTGCAAAGGCACCAAGTCTAACATCAGCCCCTACACATAATAGGCCATCAACTTATTTAAGTTTACTTTATTTTTAAACTCTATCCCCTAAAAATATGCTAAAAGGGCTATAGAGCCATTCTTTTCTATATGGACAATCTTATAAGGTCCATTCCATTTGGTTTTTAACTTGCCAGGAATTTACTCGTGATGAGCAACATAATATAGGACCAAGTGACCCTTCACAAATTTATATCTTTTAGCATGAAGGTCATGAAAGGCTTTCATACTCTTCTTCTCTATCTCTTGATGTAAGAAAGCCTACAATTGGATCTCATCAAGATGTGCTAGGGAGGTCAACCTTTCTTCCAATGCTTCCTCTTCACCCAAAGAATGGGTCAACGCAAACCTCATAGTGGGTAACTCAATTTTCAAGGGCAATACACACTCTTCCCCATATACCAACTTAAATGGGGTGTGGCATGTTGCTCTCTTGAATGTAGTATTATAAGCCTCAAACAGCCATGTGAAGTTTCTTGTCCCAATCACGCTTATCCTCAAATGTAGTCTCTAATAAAATCCCTACAAGCTGCTTATTAGTACTTTCTACGTGTCCATTCACTTGGGGATTATATGGGGTGGTTTTGTTATGTTTACTTTTTAGAGCTTTAGTTAAGGCTTCAATGAGCTTATTCAAAAAGTGTGTCCCACGATCGTGGACACCAGTTATTTAGGTGGACCAAAATGGCATACAATTTGTTCCATAATAAAACTAGCTATTTCCTTGGCATTGTCCTTCATTGTAGCTCAAGCTTCAGACCATTTTGTAAAATAGTCCATTGCCACAATGATAATGCTTTCGTGTAGTAGATGAAGGATGCACAAGTCCAACAAGATTGATGCCCCACTTCTCAAAGAGAAAAGTCACAAGAATAGGATTAAGCAACCGTTTATGATTTTTCCTAGCATTGTGTCTCTAACAGACATCACAATGCTTAACATATGTAAAAGCATCTTGAAAAATTATCAACCACACCAATAGTCGGCACGTAAAGCTTTTTGAGCGGTGAGCTGTCCATTGAAATGGACTCCACATGCTGAATCATGGCATTCCTCTATAATAAAGGGTATCTCATCAAACACCACACAACGATGATAAAATTCATCCACACCTTTCCTATGTAGGACACCCTCTATTATTGAAAATCGAAGTGCTTACTGCTTAAACTTTCTCTTCTCAGATTTAGAAAGAGTTTCCATCGAGTTTCCTATTGATAGATAATGCGTGATAAATTCATACCATGATGAAATGGAGACTGCATCAATTTTTCATAAATCCTTGTAGTCACTAATATTATCTCACTCTTTCATAAGCGAAACAAAATCTAATCGACACTCTACGATACCATGCAGCTTTGGTGGCTTGCTCCTAATCTTATAGTCAAACTCCTGCAAAGAGATCGACCACTTGGCTAGGTGATCAAGGGGTTTAAGCTTGTTTAGTAATAAGCACAAACCCTCTGCCTTGGTTGAAGCTTGTTTGATAATAAGTGCAATCCCTCTTCCTTGGTGAAGAACACCACCTTCTCATAAAGAATATAGTGTTTGAACTTCTTGGTAGTGAATACCATAACCAAGCAAACCTTCTCCAATAGCTCTACCAAAGAAGCCCTAAAATTTCCAACTTTTGGCTTGTGAATGCAATAGGATGATAAAGCTATGACTAAATTTGGGATTGAAGGGAATGCAATGGCAGTGGAGAAGGAGAAGAGAAAGATGCAGGAGAGAAGAGCACACACAATGTAGGTGCTGTCAAGAATGATATGACAACCTTATTGCACTATCTCATATATATGAATAAAGAATATGGGCGATCAGTGTACACGGGTAGGCCCAAGGGCCTTTTACCCCAACAACCTCCCACTAAAAGGCCAATGGGCCAGGGAGTGAAAAAACAAAGAAAAAAGGAAAAGAGACAAGGTGAGGAATCATGACATCTCACCCAATGCCCAATCGGAAAGCGCGAGCTGTGCAATAAGCAAGAACCTCTATGAAAGAAGAGTCAAGCATCCCCGAGTCCATGACATCTAGGAGATAAGCGATCCCGCATCTCCATACAGTGGAGCAATACAAGAATGCTTCTCATGAAGCAAGCACAACTCATGAGTGCAAGGTTGTAATGCATAAGCATCAAAGTAGCGCATAGCATCAACGTGGCACATAGGAGACAACTAAGAACACATAGACCCTCCAAAGTCAATCATAGAAGAAGGACCAATATCCCGGACACATGTCAGACGGGATCTCAAGATAGTATGTGGCCACAACAAAGAAAAAGACTGACAAATAGTTGTAGCATCAACCATAAAGCGCACTGAACGCGCATCAGGAGGCTTAAGAGATGTCTGTGTCTCATAAAAGCCAGCATGACGGCTGCGTATAACCTGCTAGGCATCCAAATCCCATAACCTGTAAGCGTGAAGGTCACCATCTCCATAACTAAGGAGGATACATCTGCGTGACATAGGCATATCTGGCATACATACAAATGCCTGGCAGCCAAACATCCTCAAGTAATCATAGGAGAGTCTCATGCCACTCCATGCCTTATGTGGTGTAATACCATCCAAAGTCACACACGACTTCCTATTAAGCAAGTACACTGCCGTCATAAGGGCCTCATCCCAAAAGCCATAAGATAACCCAACTGTGGTAAGCATAGAAGCAATCTTTTCGTGTAAAGTCAGGCACATGCCATGAGCAATCCCATAATATCGTGAACATAAGAAATCAATGCCAGACTAATGACAATAGGACTGAAAGCTAGGAGAGATAGCATGACTCTCATAATCCATCTGCAAGCACCTAGGCCTACAATCAGCAGAATCCATAAACCTGTCAAGCATAACTGTAGCATCCTCAATCCGTACCAAGGGAAAAGCCATGATCCATGAAGGTCATAAAGTACGATGCCCCACCAAGTGACTGGGTAGGCATAGGTCCATAAATTGCACAATGGACAAGATCTAGAGGATCATGCCTCTCATGACCCCCATGAGCCAAAGGGGCTTTGCAAGCATAAGAACAATCAGGGCAAGCATCAAGATCTGCATGTGACATAGGAGGCAGCAATGAGCCTGAATGAGACAAGCTCTCCATCTCTCTGTGGTGCATATGGCCTAGGCGATAATGCCATAATAATGCATGTGGTATTTGGATAACTGCAATCATAGAATCTCCCACATGAGAGACACGCACTAGGTAATGAGAACCAACTCGAGAACCTCTGGCCAAAACCAAGCAGCCACGATAGATCTTCCATGACCTATCCTGAAGAGAAATAAAGTAACCTGCATCATGCAACTGGCACTGGATAGACATCAAGCTCTTATTAAGCATAGGAACATGTAATACATCATGGAGCACAAGAGAAGTTCCATCAGGCAAAGTTAGGTATATGTCCCATGTACCAACAATAGCATAAGTCTACTCAAGGCTCAAATCAATACATCTATCAATCTCCCTGTAACAAGAGAACCATGCTCTATGAGGGGTAACATGACAAGATGCCATAGAGTCCAATAGCCAATCTAAGGCATAGGCTGTATCATTGAGCAAGAAATTTGTAGGGAAAGTAGATGACATGAGTATATGCACAACTACATCATCATGGGTAACAACATGTACCTCACCACTAGTAATAGTGGTAACACCCGCTATATCTCCTGTATCTCTGACTCCCTACTCATGTCGTCTATCTCTGTCTCTGTTGCTCTCTAATCCATCTAAAATATTTTCTTTTAACATGCCCAAGCTTCCCACAATGGAAGCATACATCCGTAGAAGAAGAAGAAGAATTTGTAGAAGACGACAAGGAATCCAAGTCATCATGAATAGGGCTATCCATAGCATCCACTGAGCTCAAGGAGTCATGGGTTGTCCCAACAAAGGGGACCTACTCATAAAGAGCAACCAAGGATGCAAAAGCTCCCACATGAAGAAGAGTTGTAGCCAATTGCATGACATAACCAACCACAATACGGTAAAGCATAAGACATTTGTCATAAGAGTATATGGATTTCAGCCATAAAATCAGCCCATAACCATATGTATAAGCATAGCTCTGCAGTACATAATGACATCTGGGAAAAGCCAAGTCAAGCAAGACCGGCAAGAGGCAAAAAATCCTGCAAGAGTCAAGCTCCAGGAAAAGCCCAAGTATATGTACAACAACATCCAAATAAGTGGCTCTATAAAGTACATGCCAGTAGACAAAGTGCATAGCCGAGTAAGCATCAAGAGCAACTGCTCTCTAACCTATATGGGCAAAAGAAACCCAACTAGCATAGAAGCTAGGCAACACAAAAGCAACAAAGCCATAACTGCTAAACCTAAGCACTGTAAAGTCCACTAATCGACCAAAATAACCCACAATAAATCCAAGCACCAATGAGCATACAAAGCTCAATAAAACTCTACCAAGACAATGAAGCAACTCTGCTCAAAATACCATATTGGAGAATATGGGAATTTCCCATAAGTTTGGGACACATGGTCAAATCTTTGGATTTGTCATAACTTGAACACTATAACTCCAAATCAAGCGCTCTATAGCTCAATAGATTCCATTTTTCAAGTGCTTTCCAATGATAGGTCACATCATATGATTTTGAGAAACTTATGGGCATGTTATCCGGGTGCCACCTTTTTAGTATTCAAAAAATGGGAATTGGGAGATTCCCAAACTCACTGATATTGTGTTTCAATACATATCTACATCAACCAAACATCTAGGGATCCATAACATCGAAGCATAAGGCCAAGTAGCATCCAAGGTCGTAATGGAAAAAGCCAAAACAATGTCCAATTGCTCCACAAAAGTCCTCAAATGCAATTCTTTTCAAGCCCAAACATTTGCCATATTGCAGCCAAACAACGCAAAAGCATCCACCAAGACATAAACCCACATGGGTAGCCTAGGTATAAGTAACCATAAGTGGAATGCCAGCTGCAAATGAAAATTTGACAGTGAACCACAAAATTGAGCTCTACTTCTTGCTCAAAAGAATTCCGGGAGCAAAAAGAACCATGTGGCATTATCCAAATACATCAGTACATAACCTCAAATAGCTGGGAGCACCGCATGACCAATAGGCATGACCCAGCTGTAGCATAAATAGCTTTAGCCCTGAATATTCCAGCAGTAAATAATCTTTGTAAACTGAGCAGATCAGTGCTCAAACCAAGCTCAAATCGATAGGCATACATTCCCATATGTGTAGGCACCAACCGAACATAATCGGGCATCAAATGACCATGTAGCATAAGCATAAAATGTAATGACAGGGGACTGCCCTGTTTTGGGCTGCTTGTGGACTATGTAAAATAGTCAATGGCTGAGCAAATTCAGCCCCAAAAGCATCTCAAAACATTGGGCAAACATCCCCAAAGCATTTGGGCATCAAATACCAAGCCTCGGGAGCATCACATAAGCTAAGAGCATGACATTTTCTTGTTGTAAATCAACTTAGATCTTTTGCAAAACATTCTATGATCAAAATTTGGCAGATCTGGCATTTCCAATGCATCTGGAGCATGCCAAAACCCTAAGTTAGACTCTTGCCTTGCCTAAATCAAAATGTGGATGCTCGAGATATGAGAAAAAATGGGATTTTTGAGCAAGATTTTGAAACAAGCGCAAAAAACATGAGTTGCTACTATGGGGCTTATTGGTTATCCTGAGAATAAGGGGAAAAATGGGGGCATACAAGGTGCCCAATGAAACCAAGGAACACACCTGCAAAGAGCCTATGAGGGATGGAGAGGGCGGGAGATGAAATCTTACCTCAGGGGTTAGAAGCCATGGCTGGCATTGAAGCTCCAAGCTCTAGGTCTTCAATCCGAGCTGAAGTAATGCCAAGCCAAGCTCCACGATCAAGCTTTGATCCAAAGCTCTAATACCAATTGAAGGGGATGCAATGGCAGTGGAGAAGGAGAAGAGGAAGATGCGGGAGAGAAGAGCACACACAATGTAGGTGCTGTCAAGAATGATATGACAACCTTATTGCACTATATATGAATAAAGAATATGGACGGTCAGTGTACACGGCAAGCCCAAGGGCCTTTTACCCCAACAGGGATAGGCAAAAACTAATACTATACCTTGTTGCAACTGTGAACATATAGAAAACATCGCCTCACTTACATAATTCCATATTAACATCTTCAAATGCCACTTTGCATGCTTTTGTCCATCCAAAAACATGGCTCTGAGATAAAACATTCATCAAAGATAACAAAAATTCAGCCAATGAATTAATGAATCAATGATAGCATCCCACAGATGAACCAAAACTATGAACTTCCCTAGGGTAAGGAGGTGGGCTTAGCACCACAATAGCAACTACCTTATTAGGGTTGGTGGCAATACTAGTAGCACTCACAACATGACGTAATAGCAAACCATAAGGCACCCCAAGTACACACTTCTGAGGATTCAATGCTATGCAATACTCATGACATTGCTCAAATCATGCATGTAGAATAATCAACTGTCTATGATGGGTCATGGTAGCTGCCCCCAAATTATCTATGAAAACCTTCAGCTCTTTAGGGGATATATCAACAAACATCTTGTCACCATTCTTTGCCAAAGCGACCCAGGAGTAGTACATAGGCCAAAAGCCATCACACGGTATGCAAAAGTCCCAAAAACTATAGTGAATGTTGTCTTTAACTTATCCCCTTTAGCTATGGCCATCTAATTATAACCTATGAAACATTCCATGAAAGAGTATATATCTCGCCTTGCTAGTAGGTTGATCTAAAATTTAATCAATAAAGGGCAAAGGGTAACAGTCCTTCACTATCTACTTGTTCAATTTCTTAAAAGCAACACATAAGCAGATTTGATTATTCTTTTTCTTTCTTATTACCATTGATGAGCACCATTCAATATGTTCAATGGGAAAGGTAGACCACTAGCCTTTCTTAAACACATCAATTTCTCAAAAAGCGGCTCTCTCAGCTCAAAAGGCATATGTCTAATCTTTTGTCTCATTGGCTTACTATTTTCTTTCAATGGGATCGTATGCATTGCACAACAGAGGGGGGAATCCCCTTTAGTTCATCATAACTCCATGCAAATATATCCCTGAACTTCTGTAGGAGTGCCACATAACTTGCATGCTCATTAGAGCCGATAATATAGTGCTGAGCTTAATGGGGCGAGGATCATTGGAAGTCCCAAGATCTAGCTCTATCATATCAACATCACGAATCCTATCCTACACCTCTATCGGCTTATTTAAACATACTTGGTAAACCTCCTTAGTAGTAAAACCCTCTTCAGAATCATTGGAACTTGAGGTTCCAACAATTGAGGTTCCCTCGACTGCCTCCCATTTTGTAGTGAGAGGTAATGCCTTTTCATCCAATAGGTGCTTAGGGTATGCATCCATAATATCCTCTTTAACCTACACCAAAAAATGAGTTGGCCAACTAGGATATCCATCAAACAATCGAAATGTAATATCCACGAACTTCCAAGCAACAACCGATAGCTTGTCCTCCTAGCGAATCGGATAACATGGAAGTCAAGAACACACTCAATATTAGTCACCTTCACATGTGCTTGTACTACCATTCCTTTCGGTTGACTTAGGCTATCATCAACCATTTCTAAAACTGTCATGACATTCTTTTGGATTCGTAGACCTAGCCTCTCTAATAAATCCATACTCATAATGTTTATGGATGAGCTGGGTTACACCACTGCATTTTCTATTAGGATTCCATTGACATATGCCTGCACCCTAGGGCAATGATTTTCTACACGATCCCACCATTCACTACCTACTGCATTGACATACACGTGTACCCTAAGACAATGCTTTTCTATATGATTCCACCATTCACTACCCACTTGATGGACACCGAAAGGTTTTATGATGTAACCCATTCTAGGAATTTCTTGAACTCCTTACAAACGTTTGGTGATAGCTAGATTAGTTGTAGCATATTCACATTCACTTTGACCTCACATAGCGTATTTGCTAGGTCAAACTCACGGAAGTTTGCCACTACTTTCTTCTCTTTCCACACTAGCTGCTCTTTTAGCTTCTTGATAATCTTACTACCCTCCTTCTCTTTCGATTTTCATTTTCTTTTGGCCATAGGTTCCTCTAAAATACCATCATTTTTAAGAGGATCCGCTTGGACATCCAACATCTTCTTATCATCCCTACTAGACTTAGGGTTAACTTTGCTTATACTAGGGTCACCTTTCTAATCTCGTCTTTCATTTTCTGACCCTTAGTTACTACCCTAACTTTGTCAGGAGATAAACTCTCACTGATTGGAAAAGTTTAAACTAGACTTAACCCACTAGGCATTTCCTTGAGTGTGGCTTTACCCCTTTGCAAATTTTGCATAGGGGCCTCTTCTTTGGTATTCTCATTATTTGCACGATGGTTCACAGGCCCAAGTTGCTGACTACCTTGCCAGAGAGAACTAACCCTACTCCAACACGTAGTGGCTAAGTGACCAGACTTCCTATATATATGGCATTTGATGTTAGGACAATTGCACAGCTATGTATGCCAGCATTGAGATAAAACAAGAGTGGTGGGAGGCGGTATTCTTATGGGTTTTGATTTGAAAACTTCCTGACTTCTCATAGAATGGACTTAAAGGACTCTAAAATCATTAAATAGAGAAGATCTCGAGCAAAAGGACCCAACGATCGTAACCCGATATTTTCTCGAATTGACAAGGATTGTAGCCACCCATCAAACAGAAGTTACCACATGAAGGAGAGTTATGATCCATTTTAGTCATTATTGTCAGTGTTTATAGTATGGATGGTTCAAAAATACTAGATTTTTGGACAAAACTAGCATATTTTTAATATTTTGGATATTATTTATTGCAAATATCCTAAAAAGCTATGGAAACTTCTAGAATAGGATGTCATGCAAAAAAAGTAAGTGACTTTTTCAGCCAGCTTTGGAGATTTCATGAAAAAAGAAGGATTGGAGAAATTGCATGCATCGCAATCATAGTTTACAGATAGCAAACATCACTCTGAGAATGAGGAGAAGAAGAAGGAGTGATTTGGACGAATTCTAATCAAGTGTCGTGGGGTTTTACCCCCCTTTCAGAGCCAAAGGAACCATCAGATTTGCAGTCTGAGCAGCAGAGAAGAAACTTGAGATTACTGATTTTGCCAAGATCCCCTCCATAAAGAGCTCTTCTTCTTAGCCACAACCCTTCTTCTCTAATTTAGCTATAAATAAGAGACATGGGGAGCCGTGGAGAGCAGTCCGAGCAAGAGGGGAGAGGCCCATCTCTCAGGAGTATAAAGCAAGAGGAAGTGGGGCAAGAGAAGTGTGAGCAAGGGAATTCCTCATCAAGAAGACAAGGAGGACACTCCACAAGCTCTCGAATTCAATTCCTCCGTCCCTTCTATCCTATTCCCCTGTGGAATCAAGACTCTTCTTGATTTCTCAAAATTCTTGGTGATCAATTTTTCCCCCCATCAATCAAAATTCCGTCAATCTAATTACCCCCAAGCTCCTTTGCCAAATTCCCCCTTTTTGCGAGCTCACGTTAAAGACCGTGGCCCCAAGAAGAAAGCTACAAATGTCCGCAGAGGCAGGAGCTGCTAATAACGCTGCAGACACAATTACTAAAAACGAAATGGCACGTACGGAAATTACAAATGAAGCTGCAAATACCATCAACCAAGCACCCATCATGGATCCTCAAGTACTATTTTTCTTAAATAAAAACATCTAGCATGTATTTATCCCATGAATAGGCAATAGAAGTTGCATGCGTAGAATAAGATTTTATTTGATTCCTACATATAATTTCTTTGAGGAATTCTTAACCACAAATTCCAAGGGGTAACTTGGGTCTATACAAGATAAACCTAAGCGAGTACAAGCAAGGTATTGTGTCTCTAAAAGATCTAATATTTTTGCTTTTTTTGTATTGATCAAATGAAATCTTTGACGGGTAATCACGAATTCTAATCCTTGGTATATAAGAGACCTTGAGATGCAACTGCCAAATGATATTGTTCGTAATTAAACTAACCAAGATTTTATTTTATTACGGGCAAAGACCCAGGAAACTCTAAGCGAGTTATCCTCAAGTATGAAATTCTTGCTTAAATTCAATCCAAACTAACCCCCAAGAAAGAGGAAGTCTGGGTAGACTATTAGAAGGTATTGCCACTTATGCTAATTTGTCTCGAAGTTATTTTGCCACTTATGCTCAATTGTCTCGAAGTTATCTTGCCACTTATGCTGATTTGTCTCGATGTTATTTTGCCACTTGTACTAATTTGCCTCGATATTATTATTTTTGGAAAGAAAATATTTGTCTTGGAAATAAACTTCTTAAAACTTTATGTATAATGCATTCGAAATAAGATGTTTGTGATTGTAAGCTAGGTACTGATCTTTCCTAAAATCATCAGGCTAAAAGATGGATGACTGAGTATAGTTCACCGACAGAGGCAGTATTCTGGCGAACATAGAATGCCGATTGAGGTAGTGTACTTAATGGCACTAGACCTCCCCAAGGCCAACTTGAATAAAACCCACTCCAAGGGGTTTTTCTTTTTTTTATTTCACATTATGGCATCTAAGAGAGTCTCAAGGAAGGCGCCTTGTTGGGCTTCCAAGCTTATTTTTGCAGCCTCTGCCTTGCTTTATGCTAACACCTTGTCACCTTTTGTAAGGGCGGGTCGGCTCGCTAAGGCTATTATCCATCCTTCACTCTTGCCTACCCATTCATCTGCTCTTCCTTTCATCTCTTCCAAGCTTTCATCATGTCTTTAGGCTAAGGCCCTATTCTACGCTCTTGCTCCTCGATTTATCTTTCTAGTCTTTTTCACTTGTCTAGCTCCGAGGCTATCCTCTTTTCCAAATCTTCTATGTGCTTTTGTTGTCATCAGTTTCTTTCTTCTTATGTTGCTGCTAGCTACTCCATGGCGTCTTGGATCTTTTCATTTTCCTTTTGCAGGTCTTTATACAATGCTACTAGCTCATCATAATGGCATTGTAGGCTCATGAGGTTTTGTGTTTTTGCAGTGAGCTTTGCTTGCCACCTTTCTTCTTCTCCTCCCTTGGCCTTGAGGTCCTCCTTTAGCTTATTTATTTCTCTTTGATACATGGCTAGGAGCACTCTTCCATTACTAATGTCTCATCAAGGAGGCCTAAGTCCAGCAGTTCATAGTTCCTAGCTAGCTTGGTGAATGTGGCGTCCAAGCATCTGATGCAGGTGACTAAGTCGTCCCCCATGTTCGTCCATGGCCAATGTAAGGATAGATTTACACTTATAGGAGGGTCTCAGGCCTACAGGAGGTTGAGGTTTGGTTGAGCTAGATAGCTCAGGTAACTAGTGCTTGCCTCATGGGTGGTTCAATGGGGTGTCTGTTGACCACTTGTGCGATAGATTGGTCTTGTGACTCGATTGATGTACTGCTTTCGACTTGTGGAGAATTTGGAACATTGGAAGTGTTGGGTTGAGTTGGCCTAGGGACAAATGGTTGTGGCTTTGGTTGATAGACTCCGTGAGGTTCTATGGCTTTGGTGCTTTTTGAGGCAATGGATTTCTCATCTCTAGTTGGTTCACCGCTTTGTGGAGATGGGCTGGAGGGCTTGGATTGAGGAGCACACATACCATTCCTAGTCTTGGGCAACCAAATCCAATTGTTGCCTTTGTAGTAGCCATGAGTGTGCAATAGGTCTTTGTGTACCCATTGCGATTTGACTATCTGTCTACTCCAATAATGCCAGCTTTGCCTCCTAGGCATAGGGTGTGATATTCTATGGTCACGGATTTGTGAGGGTTGGCTTCTAGGCAGCTGCAGTTGTCGTTTGGGTACCCATTTGAGCTTTTGCTTAGTGGTCTTGGATGTGTCTCCTTTAGGCTGCTACTGCCCGCTTGCCTTGGCAAGATGGAACAAGTTACAACCCCCCTCCTTAGACCTTGCATTAGGTTCCTCCCCCAATGGCATCGTAGGCTTTGATGGAGTTGTGCTGCCTTTGCTGAAAATCGTCATTGTCCAAACATTGCCAATGGCAAGGTAAATGCACTACGAGTCATAGTCGACATTGCAATGTGCTTGTTTCTTGAATGCATGTCCTAGCGACGATTCCTTACTAGCATCCTTGGTGTTAGGCATCACATAGAAGATCATAGGTACGCTTTTAGTCTCGATAGAGACATTCTCAATCGATAGAGACTATTATTTTGCACTCTCCCAACAGTGAGTAGGATGGTCCTCCAAATAATCTCACTAAAGAATCTGTATATTGTGAATATTGTTGAGCAAAATGGAGATAATTTTGATACACTTGACTGGCAATCATCCACTCCCTTGGAATTAAAGGCCAATTAATATGCGGTCCAGTAAAAGAATCAGCTGAGCTCCATCCTCATCTTCTTGGAATCTTCTTATCAAACCCTGCATATCCACTAACCAACTGAGGGGGCTAAGAAATAGTAGTAGGAGATGGAAGAGGAATAGGTACAAGAGGATGAAGAGATGGGTAGGCAAAATCATAAAATGAGGAATGAGCTAAAGAAGAATTAGCTAAGAATTTAGGTGAATCTGTTAAGAAAGGTGTTAATTGATAGGTAGGAAAACTGGAAGAAATATGTATAGATGGTGAAGAATAAGAGGGAGAAAGGGAAAATACACAATCTTCAATGAAAGAACAATAAGTAAATATCAGAATTTGAGGGGACACCCTAAGGGTGAAAAAGGAGAGGTAAAATAGCTGTTGAGTTGGATTTATAAAGGGAAAAATAAGCATCATATCGATGGGCCATCTATTGATAATAAGATAAACTAGGAACGGATGGACCTATAGCAGATCGTTGATGGTAAAACCATCAAAGAAAGATGAATCAAATGGATGTTGCTTGGAAAGATAGGCTAAAAGATCCACCCTCAATTGGTTAATGTTGGAATAACACTGAAACATCTCATCTATCAACAACTCCAAATTTCTAACTATTAACCCTCAGACGAACAAGGTGGAAATTTTGGAAAATCTAAAGCATAAGACAAAGGCTAAGGAAAAAGTGAAACGGAAGACGAAGGTTTGCCAAGGAAAATATGGAAACACAAGAAGTGCAAAAAAGTCCTAAATAAAGGAAAAAGTGCACAAGAAAAAGCGTAAGTCAATACTTTTGTAAAAAAGCGCAAGGTGCACCATGATTTATTTTAAGAGCGCCAGGCTCTCACCTGTGCAATTTGTAAATGTAGACGAGCGGTGGAAAGAAAGCTAGGAAGATAGGAGGACAAGGGGAAAAAGGGCCTAGGCCATGGCCGGCCATGTAAAAAAGGGGATAAGGGGATGACCACCCTAAAGGGATTTAGGGTTTTGTATATAAAGTTGAAAAGTGAATGAGAAGCTCATTCTTGTGTGTGGCCAAAAGCGGCTCTCATCTTCTTCTTCTTCTTCTTCTTCTTCTTCTTGCTTGTTTGAGCTTGTGCTTGAGAGAGGGAGTCTGAGAGTGTGAGGGAGTGAGTGTATGAGGGTAAGGGACTGGGGAGAAGAAGCTCTCCATCTTCTCCTCTATTCTTCTCTTCTCTTCTCTTCTCTTACTCGCGGCAATGGAGCTTGGAGCGTGGAGCTTGAGAATGGAGCTTGCTTGAATCTTGCACTTGGATTGTGGAGCTATAAGAGTGCGCGGGAGAGGAGGTAACTTGATCGGCATGGAGGTAAGCTCACTACACTCATGGATAGGTAGCGCGTCGACTATGTGAGAGGTAGCCATTAGTGCTCAACTTGGAATGCTTGAAGCAATAAGCGGTCTGTGGGTCTTGGCGGTTGAGCGAGAGCTCCCACACTGACATACAAGGCAGCTTGTAAGACCACATCCCCAACATACCAAGCTAGATCTTCATCGTCTAGAATCAACAGATCACCTCTCAAATACATATAAGACATTAGCATTGTATCCAAAGACACAGAGTCTTCAAAGACCATTCAGACTACTTCAATCAATAAGTTAGAAGAACAGGCTCCACTCCATCCATCCTCTAGAAGAGGTAGTTCTATCGTTGAGAGCTTAATATAAAAGGCCAACTTCTGTTTTGCTGATAGTGCACAAAAAATGAGTGATCTGCAAACTGCTCAAATGAAGACCATAATAAGTCCATCCTGGACTGAAGCCTTTCCACTTTAGCCTGGAACAAAGGGCATAGCATAGCTTATCTTTGAAGAACTACCAAGTCCGCAAGGGTCAAAGAAGGAATTGGATTAATAGTAGGGCTCTGTGAAGAAAATGTGACTGAACCAAATGATCATTAAGTTGCTAAATTTGGATGTTGCTTTGATCTAGGGTGGTATTTACTAATTTAAGCTCCTCTATCTAGGCAGCTATCAAATCTTGAAGCTCTTGAGATTCCTTCGACAATGTATCCCTCTCCTCAGGCACATTAACCACTTGGGTCTTAGTGTTAGCCAATTGAGTGTGCAAACTAGAAATTTCCATTTTCTGAGCATCAATGATCTTAGTTTGCTACTCCATTTGGGTACAAAGATCAAAAAAGCGTTCGTGAGTAGAAGCTAGCTCATCATTTGCTTTTGTCAGCTCTTCTTTGGTCTGTTAAACTTCGTCATAGCAAGAAGAATAGAGTTGTTGGATACAGGCAGTCACCGAGAGCTTAATAGAACTCTGGATGTCTTGACATAGGAAAGAAATTGCATCTCTTACTACCAAGCATTGGATGAAAGGAAGAGAAATCTCCAGAGTACCATCACGATGTGCTCTGAAAAGATTCAACGTTGTGAGGAAAGTTGGCAGTTGACTGCTAGATTGAACAGGAATGGAGACTAAAGGAACTAGGGTTGATTCAGCCACTTGTTTAAGGTGTTTCCTCTAAATTACCACATGAGGTATAGGATCAAGATCCTCAATGACAACATCAGTGTGTTCAGTAGGAGGAGGAACTTTTGGTACATCAACTATCAAAGTAGGAACTTCCTTCAAAGGGGTAGCATATGCCAAAAAGACAAAAAGGTAGGAACCAAATATAACATTAGTTACATTATCCCTTGTGGCTCTAACAAAGTGTTGGTCCATCTTTGACAAAAGGTAAGAAATCAAATCAATAGTTATGCCTTTCAACACCATTCTGGAAGCTATAAGCAACTCCTTTGAAAGGTAATTAGAAGGTGTATTGGCAAGCATAAACCTATCCTGAAGAAATTGGCATATCTGCTTCCACACAAGATTAGAGATCATGGAGACACTGATGCCAGAGATAGTAAGAACCTTTTTAGGGTTCAACACATCTTGTGTATGCTTCTGCAACAACTTAAGGATATCCTCGTGTTCAAGAATAATTGTTGAGTAGTAGGGAAAGAGTCTCCTCGATAGGGTAAAGACAGAGCCTTGCCCAGGCTTTTAGACATCAGTTGGATACTTGTTCCTATTACAAGACTAGACCTCTTACTATAAGAGGTGAGAAACTAATCACAAGTATCAATATCCTCAGGGATAAGTGGCAATGAAAGTGCTACGAACTTGGCTAAGCCCATTTTGCTGATAAGATCTGAATCTAGTAATAAAGAATAGTCATCAGACACCAGTGGAATGTACTGAAGTGGAGGAGGAGTATGAGAGGCGCCATTCAGATGGATTACACACACACCCCACACACAGACAATCACAACGAATGCCTGCCAAACAACAGGGTAGAAATAATATATCAATATGAAGAAACTAACACAAACTCGACCAACCAACTAACCACCCCAAGCAATCCACATCCTAAAAGAAATTCGAGATGACCTCTACACACATGCAACCAAAAGCTTCATGCGATGCAATACAATCAGACACCTTGAATCCCCATATCAGGCAAAAAAGAAAAATAACAAGACATACTATATCCGTAACATGTCCAGATAGCCAAGACAAAAAGGAAAGTCTTAAAAGAACTAATCATGTTGACATCACACTAGAAATATTAACCACCATTAATGACAAAAGACACTAGACAAGACTCTATCATGACCCACCATTCCTAGGAATCACGTTTATTAAAAAGGGAATGTACATTGTAGGAAAATTAAATATAATGAAGGATTCATTTTAATCATGTTATTAATAATGGGTGAGATTTTATTAGGTTATAAACCTTTAAAAGAAAATGGCTCTTCTTTCTTATCCACAAGTTAAAAATTATTAAGTGTGAAATGGTTCTTTTTTTTAAATCATAACCCCGAATTCGAACCTCGACTGGGATCTCTAAATGCAAATTCATTGATTAAAAATTAAGTGTGTGTTTAGCACTTTTTGTTTAGTGCACGCACTTGTGATGGTGGATTCATTTTTAAATAAACTTAGATTTGACTGTAGCGCATGAAGAGCGTGCTCAGTGAGATCAATAGGTTTATTTTAAAATTAGAAATATGTGTGTTTAGCGTGAATGCACGTGAAAACATGTGTGGATTAAAGTTCCTTTTAGTAATTAATCGTGGTTTTGGAGGAACCAAAAATAAAAGAAATACCTGGCAGCGATATGTATATAAGCACAATTCGAATGCACTATCAATACTGAAGATGATGCAACCACAATGTAATCCAATCAACAAAATCCAACTAGTTGAAAAAGTTTGCCTTGGATATAAATGGTGGACTAATATTTTTTTGCTTGTATGGTCAATCAACAATATGGATTAAAAGTGAAGCACAAAAGTCCAATAAATTTGTAGAATTTTTCCAAATTTCGTTTGCTATTTTTGGAGTGGAAAAGAATTTTGCAAAGAATTTACATAAAAATAAGGGTTTTTTTCAATTAATTGTTTCCAATTAATTTCGATCATGTCAACCTATATAAGTAATCTAAAAATATGAAAATTATTTTTTAAGTTTTTTTGGATTTTTTATTATTTCCACCATTTTTACGTAAATTTTCATGAAATTAAGGGTTTTTAATTATTTTATAATTCACTGTGATCATTATCATCAAAGAAAAATTCTAAAAATTTTCAAAAAGTAGATAAATTATTTCAGTAATTTAAAAAAAAAACATAATGTTTTTGGCATTTTATTGCATATTATGAATTTTTAGGGTTTTGATAAAGTTTATTGTGGTTTGAATATTTTTCGACTTTTATTATTTGCTCATCAAGTTTTGAAATTCAATATTGAATTTTCAAAAAAAAATAGAATTTTTTTGTTTTTATTGTCATTTTCAGCATTTTAATGAATTTGTTTATTGATTTTAATACATTTTACCAATTTTTCAATGAATTTTACGAGTTTTCTAATTTATGGGAATAAAATAATCAAAGTCGGGACAGCAAGGTACCCACACAACATCTGCACATGAACGGCAACTCCGCGACACGAATGAAACAAGACATGCGTCCTCACGCGTGAAACGGGCGCTTCCAACACGCAGAAAATCCAAGACTCGCACCAACACGCTGTCGGTCCGGCGTTGTTAGTAGTATGGTCCCGTTACAAAAGGGGGCCTATGGGGGGGTAGGGGGTGTCGCGGGGACTACGGGTCCCATGGGAAAGGGGACCTATGAGGGGTAGGGGAAAAGGGGGTTTCAACAAGTGGGAAAGGGGTTTAGTAGGGGGTGGAGGGGGGCTTAGTAGGGGGTGGAGGGGGGCTTAGTAGGGGGTATGGGAAAAGGGGGTAGTGGTGGGGGGGAAAGGGGTTTAGTAGGGGGTGGAGGGGGGCTTAGTAGGGGGTGTGGGAAAAGGGGATATGGTGGGGGAAAAGGGAGGGTGTAATGGGCGGGTGGGAACGAGGGGTAGTGGTGGGGGGAAAGGGAGGGAATAATGGGGGGGTAATGGCAGCAGGAGGCGGCAATCCTGCGGGCACACGGGGTAAAGATGAGGCAGCGGGCGACCTAGCCCTACGAGCGACAACAAGCAGAGAGGAGGCAGCGGGATTCGTGGGACGGGACTTGGCGTGGGCGGTGGCAACCGTGGGGGCTCTAGCAGAGCGCCGAGGGGGCAATGGTAACTACAACGACCGGGGGCCGGGGAGGTGAAGGCCAACGTGCAGGTGGGAAGGGGGAGGTGGATGAGGATGAGGAGGAGAAGGAGGAGGAGGGTGGGGCGGAGGGAGGGGAGGAGGAGAAGCAAGTAGGAGGGAGGAAGGAGGGAGGGAGGGGAGGAGGAGAAGCAGGTGGGAGGGAGGAAGGAAGGAGGGGAGAAGGAGAAAGAAAGGAGTGAGGGAGAGAAGAAGAAAGAGAGAGAGAGAGAGAGAGAGAGAAGAAGAAAGAACGGGAGAGAGAAGAGGGAAGAGGAAAGAGGGAGAGGAGGGTGAGGGGACGCAAGAGGGTGGTTAGGGGGGGATTTTATAATAATAATAAAAATAATAATATATAATAAAAAGGAAGAAGAGTAAGAAAAAAAAGGATAAATATCTCGCCCTCCCACGCGCGGGCATGAGCGGTGGGTAAAAAAATTTACGGTGTCAGGAATGTTGAGTGGATATATGCAAGCATAAGGATGGTAGATGATGGAACGAATGTGACACGCACATCAAAAGACGGAAACAAGGGCATTCACACACAAACCCACGCGACTTTGGGACGCAAAAACAGATAAAAATTAATTCTTGAAAATCCGTCCGCTGGAACAAAGTGCGAAAAAAAGGAAAAATAGATGAAACGACGTGTCAAACAGGCCTATCACATCAGAAGTCCATTCCGATAAAGTAGGACCCGTTCACGTGGAAAAAACTAGAAAAACATATCCAAAATGGGAAAGAAAAATTAGTACGAAAAGATGTTGCAGTCGAAACGCGACGAATTGAAAACAAAAAATGTATGCATGAATAGGGCGGACATGATGGAAAAAGTTGAATGCGGTTCTAGGGATGGGAAGGCACGTTCACATGAAAAAATGATAAAAACACAATTAAAAATGAAGTCAAAAAGTAATACGGGGAAATCCGTGCACTGTAACGGAGGGCAATGAAAAGGAAAATGTCAGGGGAAGGAAGTGGAACAGGGTTGTTTGTTCAAAACACTGTTCTGAGGGCGGTATGGAGCATTCACATGAAAAAGAAAAAGAAAAAAGATCATAAAAATACATAAAAATTTTAATAAAATAAAATTGGTAGGCCGAAACAGGGTGGGGAAAATGTAAAAATTATGCAGGGGGCCAAGCCGGACATGACTATGCAATCAAAATTAAATTTGGAGGTAATTAAGGTAGGTTCACATGGAAAAATAGTCCAAAACACACACAAAAAGACCTTAATTTACAAAAAAATGAATAACGAATAAATCGTACATCAAAATGATAGGAAATAAAAGAAAAAATGTTCATGGGAAGGTGTAGGGCAGGGGTGGCTCATCAGATTGCAGTTTCGATGCGAAAAAGGCATGTTTGCATAGAAATATGTAAAATGGACAGAAAATTCTTCAAAATTTAACGCATGTTGCCAAGATTTGAAGTTAATTTGGTGATGTCACATGTTGCGTCGCAGTCGGCTCTGCATGAGGTACTAAAGTGTCTTCACAGCACATGTTCAGCACGGCAAGGACCATGCAGTAACACCTAGGAGGGTAGTTTTGCCAATGGAATCATGGGAAATCGTTGATGGTGAAGGATGTTGCACTCAGCTCACGTTCACTCAAATGGAATGAAAGAGCAATCACTCTTCCCACGACAGACATCGCTCGATTTGAATAATGATGGAAACCTAATCTCACTTCCGGTTTAAAAATCGACAAGGGAGATGGTTCAAAGAGAGTATGCCAGTGTGCACAATTGATGGTGCATTAGTGCATCCCACCCCATCAGGCATAGATGCAAGCCGAAAGGCCAAGGAGCCTTGTAGTGTAGTATACAAAATAGGATGATGTGTCCTATGATGATGGCAGGGACCCATCCCATATGTGCATAGAGAAATGAGAACGTACCTGACGTCAAGTGTCCTAACATCCCTCAATCCGCACCTCTCAATGATTGTATGAGGAAACATTAGTCACGCTCAGCCCCCCCTCTGTCTCATGCTTTGTTGATAGATACAAGAGGGTGACCCGTTCCTGAAACCCATTGATGTTATCCTCACTATCACGTGTGCAGAGAGTGTATGCCTTGTGCGTGATTGATGGTGGAGCTGTGCATCTTGCCATGTGCCGACATACATACAAGAAGAAAGGCCAAGGAGCTTTATAGTGCCGTGTGCACAAGAACAAGTTTGTGCTTTGTGCATTGAGAGACCCATCCTATGCATGCAACTCTCCATTCACACATCTCACCTCTCTATTGTGGATATAAAGGGTAAGGACTAGTCACTCACCCCACTCTCTGTCTCACGCTTGGTTGATGAATACAAAGGGCGGCTCATACTCACATCCCCATCTCATTAGGATGAAAAATCACGACACTTTAGGCTTATCGATGAGGATCAACTTTGTCTGGTTGATGTTGTCAACGTAGATTGGTTAATGAAGAGGAATACCCAGGGAGGTAGCCAACAAGCTCGGTGCTTGGATTGCATGTTGGAAACTATGCAAGAGTGTGGCTAGAGATTTGGCGATCCTGGACTGCGGGGTGTTACCACCTTTTCCATAGCCAGCCTCCCGTCTAAGGGTATGTGCCATCTTTTCTTGGAACGAGGCATGTTATGACAGGGAATTACTTCCTTTTCTCCCATAACAGTTTTATTTTTATATTTTTCTTTTCTTTTCTTTTCTTTTCTTTTGCCCTACTCTCGAGGGTGTTTCCACCTTTTCTCGAAGAAAAGGTCGGCATGACAGGGACCGAACTCCTTTTCTCCCATGACTGAGATATATATATATATATATATATATATATATATATATATTTAAATGAATGTATTTTTGAAGAGTAGAATGGCAAGAACACCATGTATCAAAACCATCCTCGCCACCTCTGCTGCATCAGATGGAAAGGAAGCCAAGGGGGAGGGGAAGGTGGCTGCGAGGGGCTATCAGAACAAAACCACATTATCAAGATCATCAAGAGGGTTATCATGAGCATTAGGTAAAGGAATATCGATCGTTGTACAAGGAATGAGGAAGCTATCGACGGTGATTTTCAGGATCCCCAAGGAGGGTAATACTTCTTGAGGTGATAGCCATAAATTAAGAAGGGATCATTCGAAGCATCAAGATTGTCTAGATTTGGACAAGCCATTAGGATTGATGGCAAGTACCTGGGCCCATCCAGCATTGTTGAAGCTTGCCTGGAAACTTGCCAAATCAGGAATTGTAAGCTAGGACTAAGTCACCTTTCGTGAACTCCTTTTGCTTGATGAAGCTGTCATGATAAGTCTTTCTACGAGCTTGTGTGGATTCCATACACTACAGAGCCATACTGCGAGTCTCATCAAGATATTCCAAGTGCAAGAGACAGCGTTGCAGGAACTTGTCATCTCCCAGGCATTCTTTGATGACCACGAACAGAGAGGGTAGCTCAAGTTCAATAGGAAAGATGGCTTCTGTTCCATACACCAACTAGAAAGGGGTTTGTCCTGTAGCCACTTTATGGGAGGACTTGTATGCCCAGAGGGCCTCTATAAGTCAATCATCCCAATCACGATGATGTACGGCTATCGTTCTTGTCAGAATCGAGCATTGGATGCGATTAGTAACTTCGACTTGGCCATTGGCTCTGGGATAATAGGGTGTGGACTTACAATGACAGATATTGTACAGTTCTATCAACTCTTCTATGATCTTGTTAAGGAAGTGAGTACCTCGGTCACTGACGAGCTCTAGAGGACTGTCAAAGCAGGTGATAATGTTCTTGTATAGGAATAAGGTCACGCTATTACCATTATCCCACTTCAGAGCTTTAGCTTCACATCACTTGGTTACATAATCTATACAGACCTAGATGTATCTATTCTGCTTTCTTCTGGTTGGCAGATCAATGGGGCCCACAAAATCAATTCCCCGTTGCTTTTCAAATGGCTTTAAGGGAAGAGTAGGTTGCAGGGGCATGGGTGCATGTGAGAAGCGAGCTTTTTGAGCGAGCTTCTCTGGGCAACCTCCATTTCTTGTTCCACATAGTCCACTTATTCCACCCCTTTATTTTTTTTACCTACAGCCCCTTAATGGGCGAAAAAAAAAACCACAAATCTAAATGGGCAAGGGAAGAGAGAGTAACGAAGTGATGGAAGAGGGATGAGAGAGAGACAAACAACATGAATAAAGCAATGTTTGAACAAGTGTGTATAAGCTTCTACTTTATATGACTATCTCATATTATGCTTCTAGGAGTGTAAAGATCTACTATTTGGAAAATTATATCTCTCTCTTTCGCTCATAAAGTTAATTAATTAAATATTTATTAATTAGTTGAGAAAATGGGGGGAGAGAGAGAAAGGGTGATGAGAGAGAGGGCATGTGATGTGTGTACTTTTTTCTCACCGAAAAGGAATTGTTGGCAGCCCCTTATCAAACGAAAAAAAATTCTGGTGATCCATTCCTTGCGAGAGTAACTTTTCACCCAACTGGATTTGTGGGTTTTCTTCGCCTAATAAGGGGCTGCTGGCAACTCCTTTTTGGCAAAAAAACAAATCACAAATCCAAGAATATACCATATGAGGAGAATAGGGACCAATAGGCTCCTGAGAACTCTAACTTGCCTCCACGATCTAGAACAGGACGATAGGCTATTGCCACTGGCAACATGCAGTCGCAAGGGGGGAGTCGCCCTGAAAGAGCGAGAGGAAGAGTAACACAAACACGATCATTAACTTCTACCAAGCTACAAGCAACCATTGCAATTGCATTGTAAGAAGTTGGGAATAGTTAGAATGTTAATAATATGCCATGTCAAATAGACATTGGTATATAAGGAGAGAAGTTGTAATTTTTTCACATCTTTTTGACAAATCAATACATTTACAATCTTTCTCTCCCTTCTTGCTCTAAGCTTCCATGGCTTCTTCATCTTTCTTGTCTTTCTCTCTCCAATTCTAGTCTTTCTCTCTCCTCATCACTCTATTTCTCTCTCTTCCTGCAGTCTTTCTCTCTCCTCTGCAGTCTTTCTCTCTCCTCTTTCTCTCTCCCTAGTTCACTCTCTGACAAGTGGTATCAGAGCTTCAGTCTTTGATCCATTATTTTCTTCCATTTTCACTCCCATTTTCCTATTTCAAAACCAATTTCAGACAAAAAATGGTACAAGACAGTGACTAGTGGAGTGCTGCAGGACAACTACAGTTAGCAAATGACTACATCTGGAGATATCCAAGGTTAGATATGGTGGATAAGGGCTTAAATGGTTGGACGTCACCAAATTTTATGCAAAATTGAAGGTACACAAACCACAAGGACTGCATGCAGAAGCATTAATGGCAGCTTTCTTGGGAGTTTACACAACATCTCTGGACCACAAGGACTGCATGCAGGAGCATTAATGGCAGCTTTCTTGGGAGTTTACACAACTATGGTTGGAGGTATTTTGGTGAAAAGAGAGCAAAATCATTGTCATGTCTCATCTTCCTTCATTTCTTCAGGTTCCAAGAGCTCGAGCTTCTCAAGGACCTTCAAAGCATGAGTCATATCCTCTTTCTCTAGTAGTAAATGCATGAGAACCTCTAGAGCCTCTACATTACTTGGGTGTTTCATCAAGAAATCCTTCAATGCTTCTTTAGTAGAGCCTTCCAAACAGTGAATGCTTTTCCAAAAATCCTCACCTGAAATCCTCACCTAATGCTTCACCACCTTCTCCAAAGGAATTGCAGGTCTGGCGGCCGCAGGAGCACAAAATGCGAGTCCTATGCTGCCTACAAGCAAAGCTCTGTAAAATAGCTTGAAGAGCCACGTAACTGGGAACATAATAACTCGGCCTGGGGGCAAGGGAGGGTTTCTATCCAAGCCATGGCTGTCAGAGTTGTTGTGAATACAGAGCCGAGAGTTGGAATTATCAAGGGAGCCGCGAGCTGGAGAGTTATCAATAGCACTGTTCCGAGCACTGAGAACCAGTAGCCGAAGCTTGAGAAGAAGAAGAAGAAGCTGAAAGAAGAAGAGTACACACAGGAAGCACAATTAAAAGAACAAGACAGAAAAGAAGAAGAAGCAGCCGTTTCACAAGCTCCTTCTCCTATCCCTTCTCTCCAACTACTTTTCGTTGCATTCCGTTGCCATGAGTCATGCCTGCCTGCAACCATCCGGCTTCTCACGAAATGCTGGCTCTCTCTCTTCTCCAAATGCAATCGTCAATCGGTTCCCTACTGTTGTTCTGGCTCAGCTCTCCTCTCTTCTAATGCACTCGTGATTCTATTCATTGATACATTTTGTGTGAGAAAAGATTTTGCGGCATCAGTTCCATCAAGGAAAAATCATGTATCATTATAAGCTGTCTCTCCCTTTACCGGATCGAAAATGTATGATGCCGTGCTTCGAGCATCTGTTCGGGATGAGAACAAGAGGTCGGAAGCGCAGATGCTATTGAACAAAGGAGTATCCATGACCTTCTCTTGCAAGCCTTGGCCTTGACGTTGTCGATGGTGTCGGAGCTCTCCACTTCCAAGGTAATGGTCTTGCCCGTGAGGGTTTTGACAAAGATTTGCATGCCACCACGAAGCCTCAGGACGAGATGGAGCGTGTTCTCTTTCTGGATGTTGTAGTCAGCGAGCGTGCGGCCATCTCTTTCTGGATGTTGTAGTCAGCGAGCGTGCGGCCATCCTCGAGCTGCTTGATCTCTTTCTGGATGTTGTAGTCAGTGAGCGTGCGGCCATCCTCGAGCTGCTTGCCGGCAAAGATGAGGCGCTGCTGGTCGGGAGGGATGCCTGCAAAATCTCTGTCAGGAAATTCAGCATGCACTTGTTTGTTGATGTGTTCATCACCTACAAATGTATTAACAAGACTTTCTACATTATCCCTCAATGTAGTTTGAACACATACAAATCCTCTGCAACCAGGGATATTTCTCTGTCTCTTTCCCTTGAAGGGTCCTCTGTTAGAAGCTTATCTATGGAGTCAACCTCAATAACCGGTTCTGCTTCTATATTGGAAGGAAAATTTCTGTAGGGAAACTCAAAATACTTCTTGCTGGTTTCTGTTTCAGCAAGATTGCCATGCTCTTGTTCTGGGTTTGATGCCTCAATCCATGAAGCCTTTCCTGGCAGAAAGCTTGATGTTGCAAACCACCTGCATCAAGTGAATTGTCGGCAGACTCACTTTCTGCAAGAATCTCCAGTTTGTTTGGAGGATGAATGGACGACGCAACATTGGAGGTTTGTGGAGAAGTTCTAAGGACAACGCAGCATTAGAGGCTATCCATGGATTCCGCATTAGATGATAGCATAGCAAGGCCAGAACATGCTGGATGAATAGCTGTTGAAGTGCCCAATCCTGCACCATCTTCTCAATATCCTCCTTGCTCAGTCTTCCCTTGTCATTTGTGATGGTTATTTTGTTCTTCTGGCCAGTGGTCCTATCCTCTGCAGAGACATTGATGATGCCATTGGCATCAATGCCGAAACATACAGTAATTTGAGGGATGCCACGGGGGGCAGGGAGTATGCCAGATAGCTCAAATTTGCCAAGCAAATTGTTGTCTCTGGTCCTGGCCCTCTCACCTTCAAATACCTGGATGAGAACTCCAGGAATTTTTTCCCCTTGTTGAGCAAAGGAATCTTCTGGTGGTCTGACAATCCAATAACTGTTGGCATCTTCAACTCCTCCAAAACGGGTTACAGATTGCTAACCACTGCCTGAACCATACGGTACATCATGTGAATGGAGCCTAAATTTAGTGCGCTCATGCATCAGCTTCATGACAGAACCATATGTCACCTCCTCGGATTCGGCACTGGATGATGCTACCGCGGAAGAATCTCTGATGCAGAGAAGAAGCAGCAGCAGAAACAGGGAAGGCTCCATGGCCAGTCCACCACCGCAGAAACAGAGATACATGGGCTTTTGGCTATGTGCTCTATGACTTTGGTCCTGAATCTACTGTGTTTGATGTTGACGGAGGAGAACCTCACACAGGCATAATTGCTTCCATCAGTAATGACAAGCCTGCATTGGTATCATGTGTGGATGATGATAGGTTGCCATCCTTGAGTTGCGGGAAGGGCCGAGAAGTTTGATTGTGCCCAATCTGAAATACCACCAAGTTTGATTGTGCCCAATCTGAAATACCACCATAGATGCCAGACTGTTTTACAATGGGTAGTTTGTAAATTTGGTCTGTAAATGCTAGATCTGCTCACTGTAGTCATAGGGCCATGTTGAGAGACTAGAACTCAAGCTCACAGATTGATAACATAGACAGACACAGTGAGACTGACTGACTCCACTTCAGTTACTGACTGACTCTAATCGCTCCTACAATAATTGACATCATTGAAGTCAGGATCCCCAGTGGCCACATCATTTCCCTGTGGCTCAGCAAGATTTTGTGTGGCATGCTTAGCAGGATGAATTAGACTAGTCTCTCCAATGACACCTTCTCGTAGTGCATGTTCCTCATTTTCAAATGTGGTGTGAGATTCCTAGCACCCTTCCATTCTGTTGGTATCATCCTCTTTAACCTCTCTGATCAGCCATCCCAAATAAAAACTGGTGATCGTGTGGCATAGTTAATCTTGGAGTGGATGTGATTGCTGCTTTCTCATCTTTTCTATTGAGGCTGAGAGCTAGCAACAAAAGCTGATGGCCCCAGAAGTGATGTCCAATCATCTGTAGTAGATTCAAGTGAAGGCAATACAGAGGCAGTTGGCATGGCAGGCCATTGATTGCACACCTAACCGAGTCGCCGGTAGCTGTGAGGACAAAGGGGAAAACTGGAGACCTTGCAGGCATTGCATCAAACAGTCTGCCTTGAAATCTATATGTACCCTGGGGAAACATATGCTGTTGGCAAAGTGGCTGAGTGGCCACACCCCTCTGTCTACTACTGTGGCAGTTGGTGTGAAACCAGAATTTTAAGGCAAGGACAGGAAAAACATATCTCTTCAACTTGACTACAATGGCAGCTGAGAACAATAGTTACAGCTATAGTGAACAACGTTGGCTTCAAACACAAGCTAATATTGACAAACTTGTAGCTTCGAATGAACAGTGTATTGCTCTTATAAAGGCATATATGGAAAAAATAGCAAGACCTGAATCAAATGCTTATGCTCATGGCCAGCATCAATATGCTGATGGTACACTTGGATCAAATGCTTATGCTTATAGACAACTTGTATATGCTGATGGTACACACTATGATCCACATGTATCTTATGAATATGAACAGCAACAATATGCAAATGAATATGAGCAGTATGCAAGTACATCTGGACAGCATGTTAATGCTTATAAATATGATGTACCATATCATAATGCAGAGTATCATTCCATTGAACCTTGGCAGCAGAATGGTTATTATGGTCAACATGCTTATGCTTATGAGCATCCATCTCTTCAGCAAAATAGTTCTTATGGATGTAACAGAAATGGTTATGCTTATCAGTACACTTCTAGCTTTGATCAACAGCAAGCAAGTGATTATGACCAATACAGTGGGATCAATGATCAAAGGCAACATGCTTATGAATGTGAGCAGCAAACATCAGTGGAAGCAAATGTATATGCTCAACCAAACTGTTCCTCTGATGTGCAACAGGGCAATTATCACCATATGCAGTATGAACAGCATGAGCAATATGGTTATGAGTATGGACAACCATCTGTTGTACATGATGAGCATGGACAGCTATCTGTTGTACATGATGAGCATGAACAGCTATCTGTTGTACATGTTGAGCATGGACAGCCATCTGTTGTACATGTTGAGCATGGACAGCCATCTGTTATGCATGAGCAGCAAGATGACTATGAGCAGCATGTCAAAACTATCATAGAGCTGACCAATGGTGATGAACAGGTGTGTAAATTGCTATCTAAGGCTAAACGTGTTCGACACCTTACTAGTGATACAATACGGGAATTGCATGCTGCGGGCTTATGATATCGTTGTGCTAAGCCACTATCTTGTAATCACCAAGCCACATGCAGGGCAAAGTCTGCCAAAATAATCTTGCTATTTGAATATTATGATGTAAATGATGGAGAACATCTTGTTGAAGACCATTTTGGTATGAGTCCACAACAAGAAGTTCAACAACAAGAAGTTCAGTTCAAGAAGGCAGATTATGGACATCATGTGGATTTGGAGGATCATTTTGCAATGGAGACTTCGTTAGTGAGTACCATCATGATGATCATATTTCCAGCAGTATTTGATTTCGATCTTATGAAAGTTGATCCAATGCATGGCAAAGATACAACTTTTCCTTTTGATCCGGGAGGCTACAGGCTGATTTTGACCTCTTGTATAGATTAGTACTACTATTGAGTATTAGGTAATCTTTTCCTTTATCCCTTGTATTGCTGTACAGAGTAGTACTCTGTTCTATCCATCTCTTTCTAGGTTTGTTTTTTAGGACAAAAACTTTTGGGAAGGGATGGATTGTAAGAAGTTGGGAATAGTTAGAATGTTAATAATATGCCATGTCACATAGACATTGGTATATAAGGAGAGAAGTTGTAATTTTTTCACATCTTTTTGACAAATCAATACATTTACAATCTTTCTCTCCCTTCTTGCTCTAAGCTTCCATGGCTTCTTCATCTTTCTTGTCTTTCTCTCTCCAATTCTAGTCTTTCTCTCTCCTCGTCACTCTATTTCTCTCTCTTCCTGCAGTCTTTCTCTCTCCTCTGCAGTCTTTCTCTCTCCTCTTTCTCTCTCCCTAGTTCACTCTCTGACATGCATGTGGGGAAGGAGTGACATCAGGAGAAGGTGGACACACTTCGATGACGCAAGCAAGGAAGGGCAAGAGAAAGCCCATACTATCGGAGAGTGATACTGACGAGGAAAGCAATGACCATCAAAGCATTGAGTCCTTTAGTGCACAACAAGGGCATGGTCATATGCAACCCAAGGAACACAAAGAACCAAAAAGAAGCACATGCCAGATGCCAGTGAAACGATTGGCAAGACCACTCTCACAATCACTTGCGATAAACGTATTGTGCAAGCATGCATAGAAGATCAATTGGAAACATTGACGGTGAGTGCTTGTAAGAGATGGCAGCATGATTTAGATTATGGTTTTTATTTATTTATGTTGATTGTACATTAATTACTTCATCGTCTCATTCGGATGCGGACATCCACCCCTTTGCCACCCATCCCATTATGCCATTTGGTTTCCATGCCTACAATTAGACAAGTCACATCGAGGTACAAGCAACTCTTGGAAACCTTTTTTAGCAACGGGTATGTTGAGGAATGGGTATATTTATAGTGTCATTAGAGACTCCAAGACACTAGTGCAAGGAGGTTGATGATGTGATTAGAACTGAGTGGGATCCCCATTGGCTAAAGAAGCATGAGGACTTCGAGGCAGAAATTAGCGGCACCGATTGGGCCTTTTTGTCAAATTTCATGTTTTATGTTTGGGATGGTAACCATCGTCTCACAGCATGGATGAATGAGATACGCACATGTGAGTGGACCTAAACCGTAGGACCTTAACATTCTACAATGTGTTTGTTTCTTACATCATCCTTAACATAATTTCCTGTTTGCAACAACCTTTGCAGATAATGCGAGGCAACATGTGCGTATTGACTGTCACCTTGTGAAAGTGACAAGTGTAGCAAAGGGGGAGATTTTGTCAGATATTTCTCGTACAAACAAGTATGCAATGGACCATATTCATGAGATCCTAATATAGAATGTATACATGGTAGCACAAAAGGGGGTTATCCATACCTCATATCCAGACCTTGTTTGTGAAGCAAGGATGCTAGGGCAGGCTGACCACACAACTATTTTTGACAAGCTAACTGATGAGGCAAAGGCATGGATGCAATCACACAGAAAGTCAGCACCCATTCCCACATGGTACAAGGCACCATTGATTGCACTGGCCCACATTATGTGGAAGATAGGTAGTTCTTCAAGCCATCTTAATAATGTTTTTCCTAATGCAATGATGTTGTCCCTAATTACCAAGTGCAAGACGAGTATGATATAGCAGTGCGACTGATCGAACAAAAACGGACACAACTCTCCGACTCTGAGTTTAGAATCAAGTGGGGTGAGGCATACTGTAGTGTCAATGAAAAGCTCATCAAGAAAAATCAACATTTGCTAAGAGTTGCTGACCCTAGTCTCGGAGAGAAGTGGTATCAGTAAGTTGCTACCTCTTTGTGCCTGCCATCTATATGTACTTATACTACATTTGTCCAAAGTAACAATGTTTTTGTCAATGCAGAGGATGTGCCGGCCACAAACACTGATGAACTAACGCGTCTCAATAATACTATCTACAATAACATTTTGAACAAAAAATATGTTGCTAATTATGAATTTATCATATAGAGGGCCATACTAAAAGTCACGTGGAATTCCACTTGCAAGACATCGTCTCCCATGAAGCTACAATGGTGTAAGATGTTCCAACCACACATGCAGGTAAACAAACATGTAAGAAGAATATTATCTATCGTTAACATTCAATAAGAAAAATATGTTACTAATCGAGGAGTCAATGTGCAGAGGTCCATAACATTGAAAGTCCTATGGAAGATCCCTTGCAAGTCATTGTCACCCATGGCACTATGATGGCGAAGGTGGAGTGGCGTACTATTCTTTGTAACCCATTCGAAATCGGACATGCATTGCCAAGTGAGGCATTCTCTTGATTGGTAGAGGCATTGGAGGAGGTCAACCAAAACAAGATGGTCGAGGTTGATGAAGAAACCACAAACACAACATGTGATATCATGGTGGTTCGTATCCCTGAAGATAGTGTCGTGCATGGATTGAGGGATGGAATTCTGTCATGGAACTCCCATACTGAGGCAGAGTCAGTCGATGCCATGTATTTGGCTAATCTATTCTCAAGGATGCAGGGATGTTACTGTTCCTTGCCACAACACACTCCATGGTAGAGCTTATCAAGCAAGTTGTGGAGGATGGACACTGACGGATGGAATTAGGGCAAAAGTGTTGGGCCTTACGCATGGCACAGGTTATTCATTGCGAGACACATGTATGTGTCATTAGAGGTAGAGAGGTTAGAGTTTTAAAGTCATGATATGCTCATGCTAGATATCATTTATATATCACACTTGTTGGCTTCATTTAGTGAGTATGATTACTAAAATTAGTATTTCAACCTTTTGCAGGTATATGTGCTATATATTCTAGCGTACATGTGTTCAGATATCGCTTACAATGGAATCATCCCTCTAGAGTTCACAAAAGATGACATTATTGCGAATGAGTGGGTGCGGGATACATCAGGATCCCCAATGAGAGGTCAATATGAGATCCAATGTTGTTAAACTATTGTTGATATGTTTTGTAAAGATTTAGTAGATTCCTAATACATTATATGACTACCAAATATTGTAGGTGACATGCAACGTGGTAGGGCTTTTTGGAGCTCATTCTTGCAAACGTACACAAAAGAAGGGGACACCGTTTTAGATTGTAATGCAGGATGTGGTGACTTTGCATCGGTAGCACTAAATTCCAATATACTAATTGCATGTCTGTATCGCTTTGCTGAAGACAGAAGATATCTAAGAGCAAAGGTAACATTTTTATGTAAACCTATATAATATCTGATTGTAATGTAGTGTTCTTTTTCATCATACCAATACATGGGTGCTCACCCTTCCACGTGTGCATGTACAACTACCTACCACAACCCGAAAATTAATCATGTTCGATATGAATGGGGTGCTTCTACATAGGCGGCCAAATCAAAAGGGATCGTTACCAGTGAAGCCCCTAGAAGTGGGCAAGTATTGGGTGATTTTGCGGCCAGGGCTTGCCAAGTTTTTGAAGGAAATATCTACATTGTTTGGCATTGCCATCTAGAGCTCCATGAAGGAAGAAAACTTAAGTGAGTTGCTCCAATAAGTTAGAAGTCAATGTGTGAAGTCGTCAAAGCAAGCACCAATCTTTGTATTCCAATATAGACAAGGAAAGTGCAGAGCAACTCCCACAACAACTTTTGCCAGAAAGAGTTACACAAAGCCCCTTTTCATAAAATGTTTTGATGACATTGATTGGCTACACTTCAGCCCAACAACAACACTATTTGTGGATGATAGCATGGAGAAGATGCAGATGAACCCAGCCAACACCTTTATATGCCCACCCCCATGTGAGGGAAACCCCATGGACACAATCCTTCTGGAGCACATGCTTCCCTACTTGACCGAGCTAGCATGCTTCTGTGGTTCAGTCCTAGACTTTGTTAGGGATCACCAATTCCACCCCCCAACAATGGAACTCGATTGATATTTGATGTGCATGATAAATATATACTTTTAAAATTATTAGATTCTTTTTATTTACAAGTGCAATAAAATGAGGATGAGAGGGAAGAGGAGAAAGAGAGAGGAATGTGCAAGTGAAAGAGATTCAGTATGGGAATTTGCTCAATTGCAATACTACAAGATGTGTAAACCAAGCATGTACAAAATATCTAGGGAAGGGTGGAGTGTAGAAACATGCATACATGTGAATGTATATGTGCATAGTGGATTGAGCAACAATGAGGTAATATTTTTGTCTCAATATTAACTATTCGAACAAAGTGAAAAACAATAGATATCTCACGTTACTGCAATGAGTGTAACAAACTATTTGATACCCTATCCTCTTGTAGTAAGTCCACACAATAATGCTCAATTGAAAGTAGCGAAAACATGTGCAATGTAGTTTTGTCTATGTGTGCACAATGGAAGTGATATATTAGGATATAATATCAAATGATGCACATAAAAGTGAGAGGTACGTAAATGTATATATGCATGTGGGATAACAATGTGATATTCTTTTTATCTTGATATTAAAAGCTAAAAGTGTTTAAGATAATTTACCTCATGCAAACCCTTGACCCTTGTAATAATAAGAGGGTTGTGAAAAATGGATGGATGACCCTTGCAAAATTGAGAGGGGGGAGATAGAGAGAAGTTGCTAATTTAGAGTGTGTATGAGAGAGAGAGGGGGGAGAGAGATAGGTTGCCATTTGAGAGAGAGAGTGTGTGTGTGTGTGTGTCTTCGTGAGGGCACGAGAGAGAGAGAGAGAGAGAGAGAGAGAGAGAGAGAGAGAGAGAGAGAGAGAGAGAGAGAGAGAGTGTGTGTGTGTGTGTGTGTGTGTGTGTGTGTGTGTGTGTGTGTATTTGGTCTAGTGCTCTCTGATCTAATATTCATTAGTTGCTATATTTGAGAGAGAGAGAGGGGGGAAGGAGACATAGCAGAGAGAGAGAGAGTGAGTGAGTGAGTGAGTGAGTGAGTGAGTGAGAGAGAAAGGAAAGAGGGATAGAGAGAGAGTGGGTATATATGTATTTGTGAGCGACACAAGGAGAGAGAGAGCAAGAAGAGAGAAGGTCAGTGTAAGAGGAAGAAACGAGAAGTTTGAGAGAGAGAGAGTATGTATGTATGTATGTGTGTGTGTATGTGTGTGTGAGAGAGAGTGAGAAAGAGAGAGATGGGAAGGAGAGAAAATAGAGAGAGAATAATTGGTGGAAGATGGGGAATAGAGAGAGAGAAACCTTAATTAACATGGGGGGAGAAACATGGGAGGGGACGGTAGTGGTGAAAGCGGTGGAGGTGGTAATGACAACAGTAGTGGTGGTGGTGGAGATGGTGGTGGTAGTAGGGGTGATAGTGGTGCTTGATATGTGCATAAGAGAACAGGAGGAATAAGTGGAATATGTGAAACAAGAAATGAGGTTGCCTAGAAAAGCTCGCTTAAATGCTCGCTCGAAAAGCTCACTTATTGCCCTTCCCCCAGGGGCATGGCACTAAATTTGGTAGGATTTCCCATTCACTGGCAAGCATCACACAATTTGCAGTAATCATAGGCATCCTTGTGGAGGGTTGGCTACCAATATCCTAAAAATAAGGCCTTTCTAGCTGTCACTTCTCCCGCAAAGTGTCCACCACAGGGCTCGTCATGGAATGCTTTAAGAATAATTTCAATCTCTTCTCCTAAAACACATCTTCGCAAAACTTCGTCCTTACCTTTCTTGTATACACCACCTAATAGGGTGTAGGGGGTTGATTCCAACAGAAGCTTCTTCTTCTCACGGTTCAAGCTACCAGGGGGATACTGTTGGGTTGCCAGGAGGTTGGCTATGTTTGCGTACCATGGGGTAACTATTTCAACTAGAAACAAAGAAGCATTAGGAAGATTTGGATCATCTTGCTCTTTTTCATCATCGCTTTAAGGGATTCGCGACAGATGATCAACCTGACATGAGAGCGACCAGGTTTGGTAACCACTTAAAGTTGAACTCTTGAAACAAAAGGAGCCATCTCATCACTCTTCCCTTCACATCGACCTTGTTCATCAGGAAGGACAGAGCTTCATGATCCATGTAGAGTTTGAAGTGCATCAACAGTAGATAGTGTTGGAATTTCTCCAATGCAAACACCATTGCTAGGTACTCAAGCTCCGTCACTGTGTAGTTTTCTTCTCTGTTAGTGGCTTGCATAATAGATAGGTTGATCTAACTTAGAGGGTCCCTTTTGGCATAAGACTGCACCTAGGCCTTCAACTGATGCATCAGTTTCAACATGGAACTCCTTTGTCCAATCAGTAGGCTGTAGGATGGGTGCTTCACTCAAACACTACTTCAGGGTGTTTAATGTCTCATCACAATCAGTAGTCCAAGTGAACTCTACATCTTTTCTTAGGAGTTTATGCAAAGGTACTACCTTTATCATAAAGTGTGCAATGAATCTTTTGTAATAGCCCACATGGCCAAGGAATCCCCTCAATTGTTTAAGGTTGGTTGGGGCTGTTAAGGTGGCAATATTCCAATCTTGGCAGGATCTATTGCTATCCCTTGTGCAGAGACAATGTGGCCTAAAAGAACTCCTGACGAGATGCCAAAGACACATTTTTCGGGTTTGAGAGAAATCCCATACTCTCGACATCTGTCAAAACACTACTCTAAATGTCCCCAATGCTCACAGATTAGGCTATAGACATAGAAGTCATCAAGGTACACCTCAATGAAATCATGTAGATGGTTCTGAAAGGCAGCCTCATCGCTCATTGGAAAGTAGCAGGAGTGTTACAAAGCCCAAATGGCATCACTCTATAAGCATAAGTTCCCCATTCTGTTGTGAATGTCATTTTGGATCAATCTTCTTCTACGATTTGAACTTGGTTGTATCTGCTAAATCCATCCAAGAGGGAATAGAGCTCATGGCCTTCCATTGTGTCCAACAGTTGGTTTGTGAAAGGGATAGGGAAATGATCCTTCTTTGTCTTGGAATTTAGCTTTCGGAAGTCCACACATATTTGCACATTTCCATTCTTCTTGGGTACTATCACAATGGGCAAAACCCATTCATTGTTAACCACTAGATAGATAACCTCAGCTTCAAGGATCTTTGGTAATTCGGCCTTCACTAGGGTAGAGTAATTTGGATTCATACGTCTCTGTCTTTGTCTCACAGGCTTGGCATCAGGATCTAAGTCAATATGATGTTGGCATACTATGGGATCAATCCCCTTTAGATCTTTGTATGACCATGCAAACACGTCCAAATTCTCCTTTAGTAGGTCTTGCAAGACCAGTAGTTCTTCTTCTGGAAGATTTAGACCCACCTTTAGATGACGTTCAATACCTTCAGCATCCACGAATGTCAATTGCTTTTCACCTTCCACTTTACGGATGAATGTCAGGACTGCTTCCGGGTAGAGGTCTGACTCTTTTAAGGGAGTGGTCTCTTCTTCTAATGATTCATTGGAACTGATGTCCTCTTTTAATGGAGGCTTAGCTTGCTCTTTGGGAGACTGAAAGGGTCTCATTACAGCTTTGGGTTTGGGTTGGGGATGATATACTTCTTGGCTCGAGGATTTGTCTTTTGAGGATGCATCCAAGAATGTCACATAATAGGAACCTTCTACATTCCGTTTAAATTGTAGGGCTGGGGGTTGTTGGCAAGGTGCATCATCATCATCTTCTCTTAGGAATAGTAACTTTGGGCGACAAGAGCCACTGCTGAAGGAAAGCCTATTCTTCTTAATCCATTTCTTATAAAGGCTTTGCTTATGATGTGACTCATTGATTAGTTCAAAGGGTACCATAATCATTCTGTCAAACAGAAAGGGATCTTCTACTTCTACGGCTTCAGGAACTTCAGAAACTTCTTCCTCATCTCTACCTTCTGTGAGTAGGATAGACTCTTCTAGCTTGCTTTCATAATCTTTGTCTACATTATCGCTTTCGTCCTCTTCAAATTCTATTTTTGCCTTTGGGGGGCTCTTTAAGAGAAGAACAAGCTCTCTATTATGTCATCTGCTTCTACTTCTACTTCTGTCTCTATCTCTATCTCTGCTCATGTCTCTGGCTTTGTCTTTGCGAATGCTATGTAACAGGGAGAACAATACATCCATGCTTCTATTTCGCTATCAGAGGTGATTTCAAAAGTCAATTTGGGTTCAAGCATAGGAGGTATTCTCCCATACACAAAGACTTTCCTTGCTTTGGTAGTTGGCTTATAGTGCCCACTGTTAGGGACTATGCCTCTATTTTTTTGGGAAAGATATGTTTGATGGCCTCTTCGTCTCTTGATGTACCATATGTTACTTCATTGGAGGAGTTTGTTATGACTTTGATGGATGTGGATCCATTGCCTTTTTGCGATCCATACAACTTCAACACCACTTTGTTGGATCCTCTACCTAGGTTTAGGGTTCCTTTGAACCAATCCATCCTTGCTTTTGCTTCAAAAAGCCAAGGTCTTCCCAACAGCAGAGAGTATGAGGTCCCATAGGAATTTGGTTTGACCACCAAATATGTCAGCCAATAGTCTCTTCTTGCGAGAGTTGTCTTTACGTATGGGAGAATGCCCAAAGGCTTGATTCTACTTTGGTCTGCCAATTTGATAAGCCACTGTGTAGGCTACATTCCTTGCAAGTCTAGATCCGTCATTGCATTATGTATACTGATGATGAGCCTCCATCAATCAATGCATCTATAATAAATCATCCTTCAATCCATATGCCAAACTCTGGGGTCCTCGGATCCAGGAAGGTGTTAGTCACATCTACTTCTTTCATGGGTTTTGAGGTTCTGTTGGACTTGGTTGCCACAGAGGGAGCAATTCTTAGGCCTCTTCTTCTTGTTAGTATACTTTTGAATTTCTTTTGACAGCTAGGAGACAACATTAGCAAACTATCAGAATGTTAAGTTTGGTTTAAAAGTGTTTAGGTTTAGTCATGGATTCCTCTTCCAAAAGGTGTGTCTGATATAAAAGGTCACCAAAGCCACTACAGTGACTCTTCATAGCTCATCACTATCACTTTACTCCAATCTTCTCTTGAGTCTTCAGTAGCTGCTTCTTTGACTTCCTTGAGCTCTTTCAAACTTACATTCACCTCTTTCTAAGGCTAAAAAACTTTTCCAAAGTCTCACATACATTCTATAGAATACTTACAGAGGCATACAGAACAAAATAGAATAGGAACAGAGGCTCTACAGAAGCTCAACAGAGGGTTACAAAAGGTCAACAGAAAGCATTAAAACCACATAACTCATACTAAAATCATTCCAAACTATCAAAAACCATTTAATGAGCTTTCAAACAACCTCAACCTTCATCAATCATTACTCCATGCTTCATACAGAAGAAAAATAGAATAAAATAGAAGCTAAACAAAAGCTATCAGAACCTATCAGAACATCACAGAGCCTCATATCTCTACTGAAAAACATCATGAGCTTCCAAAACATAATCAACCTCATCCAAAACAGTTGTAAACATTTTCAAAACTGCTAAACATAATTGAAAATCCATCAAAAATCAACTATTAAGGCCTCAAAAATAACAAAAATCAACCAAAAAACCAAGTTATTTCAACATTCAACATCTCCCATTATTGTCCTTAATTTTTACCAATTACAATTAGAAACTACAATTTTGGCTACTAAAATGCGTAAATCTTTTACTAGATTCATCTCCAAGTTATAAAACTTCATTTCTAGATTCATTTCCATGTATTATGACTCTATTTTGATTCATTTCTTATTAATATTATCCAAACTCTTAATTTCTCTTAATTATGGCCTAAAAATACAGTTTTTAGCTTATTTTCAACCATTTCAATAGAAACAATGCAAAAAATCAGATTCTTTCCATTCATTTAACACTCAAAAATCAAAAACTCGATACATTCAACCACAAATTATTCATTCTATCAAATTTTCATTCAAATTTTAATGAAAATGAACATACCCGATTAAGAAGATAACTGAAGATGTTCCATCGTATTTGGGGTGCTGGTGCTTGCTCCTCCTCTCCCCTCACTTCTAGAAATCTTCAAATTCCTTAATCTTTTGCTTCTCCCACTAATATATACTAATCTCCTTCTAATCTTGGAGAAAATTCCTCTCACTACACTCAAGAATGCTCTCCAAGAATGGGATGAGGATGGAGGAGATAGAAAAGAGGATCAAATGCAGCCAAATGATGTTGATTTTATGGCCAAAGTCTGCAGCAATCTAGTCAACATCCTCTTGCAACATGGCACCCATTTTTTGCTCTCTTTCTTGCTTCTTGCTCAACCCCTCCACTTCCCATGACATCCTCCTCTAACTTCTTAAATAACCTTTTTTCAAAATTTAAGGTTTTTCCACTTGAACTAGTTTCCTTGTGATGACACCTTTCCACATCTTTTGACCTATTTTGTCCCTGCCCATAGCTTCTCGACCCGAATTATGTGTATGCATACTAAATTATACCCGTATTTCTACCCATCTCTAAAATGTCGATGCCTTTCACTAAAAATTTACATGCATTCACTTTTTAGTACTATTATTTTTTTTCACTCCCTAAATTCTCAGTCTAAAGTGTCCCAACTCTCTACTTCTAATTCCACCTCAGCACCGCCCAAATACAACTTTACGATTTTATTTTTTAATTAAATTTTATGAAAAAGAGTATATAATAGTGCACGATCGAGATGCTAAGTTTATGAGCAACTTTTGGCAGATAGTTTTCACATCTATGGGCACTAAGCTTTCTCCATCCACTACATACCACCTCCAAATAGATGGCCAAAATGAAAGGGTAAATATGTGGCTCCACTTGGTTGATTTTTCCTATAACAACTCCACCCACTCTAGCATTGGGATTTCCCCTTTTGAGGAATTATATAGGTATAAGGTTCCCCTCCCTATAGTCTTAGTCAATGATAGGATCAACCCTTAGACGAAATCCGAGTTGGATCGCATGCAGTTCTTGCTTTAGTAATGCAAAGTGAATCTTCAAAAGGCACAAACTCACATGAAACTCTACGCTGATGAGAAAAGAAGGCATTTGGAATTCTAAGAAGGGTAGTTGGTCCTCTTGAAAGTACCTAAGTCTTATTACTCCATTCTCAAAGAGGGCAACAGTAACAAGCTGGCCCACCATTTCTATGGCCCTTATCGAATCCTTAAGAGAGTTGGTGAATTGGCCTACCGGTTAGAGCTCCCCCCTACTACCAAGGTTCACAATGTGTTTCATGTCAGCCAACTGAAGCCCTTCATTGGAACCTCAATGGACTATAGGGAAACCATTTATTATCAAGAACATTCTCTTCACCTTCATCTCCAACTTCTGTGGCTTCCTCCTCCTTTATCTCCCCTTTTCTATCTTTCTCTCTCCTCTTCTAGTCTTCCTTTCTCTTCTTCTTTCTCTCTTTCTCTCTCTTAAGCTCATTCTCTCTCCTCTCAACTTCATTCATTACACAAACAATGTTAAAAAAATGTCAAACCTCCTTGTAACCCCCTAGCTAGGAAAAACTTTAACAATCAAGGGCAAGGATAGGGACTGGGATGAGGGACGGGTTGTTTCCTTGTGGGATAAGAAGAAGAGGATCATGTCCTCTACAAGGAATTAGAGAGAGGAGCTATCCATTTAGCCATCAATAATCAAGAGATCGAATGTCAATTCACCATCCTTCAAGTGCTTGCAGAGCAACAAGATAAACCCTTTTGAATTCTCATTGATTCTGGTTCTACTTGTTCATTCATGTCGCATAAATGTATTAGAAAATTATGATTGGAACCTAAATTTGTTGGTAAGAAAACTTGTAGTTGAGCTGGCAAATGGGAAAGAGCTGTACTCAAATCAAATTGTGAAAAACATTGATCTTTACTTAGGAAATCAATACATAAAGGCAAACTTTAGGGTTCTATCATTGGAAACACGACTGTCTCTTATGTATGGATTGGCTTGGTCTCAATTAGGCAAGTATCCACTGCAGGCAAGGAACAAGCTTTAACAACATTGATGAGAATTTAGTTCAATCTTAGAGAAATGCAAAAAAAAACCCAAATTACAATTAGCAAAAGTAAGTCAACTAATTAAGAGTCTAAGAAAAGGACTACCCATTTATCTACTCAAATTAAATAAGACCTATAGATCTCCTTGGTCCACTAATTTTGTTTCCCCATTTGTCTCTAGATGGAAGGTGAGGAAAATTGAAGTTGTGTCTCTAGATTCTTGAATATTTCCTTCCATATGTCTCTCATGAAGCAACCATCTTGATTAGATACAATGGCTAAGGGTAGCCCATGTAACTTGAAGACATGAGTGAAGAAGAGGTGAGCTACCTCCTTGGCATTTAATGGTGGCTTGGTAGGTATAAAGTGTGCTGGCTTGGAAAAATAGTCCACCACTACAAATATGATTGTATAACCATGGGATTCTGGGAGTCTACGATAATGAAATCTATGCTACTCATATCCCATGGGTAGCTTGGCATTGGCATGGTTAAAGTAAGCTAGCCAGTTTGGTGTGGAGAGATTTCACTAGCTAGCAAGTGGGACATGTTTTGACATAGTCTATCATCTCCTCCTTCATGTTTGGCAACAAGAATAAATGTTTCATTAAGGCCTTTAGGGTCTTGCTTTGGTAGTTTTGTCCCCCTATTTCCCATCATGTAGCTCACGTAAGATGATCTTCTTTAGCTCCACACTATTAGGGATGTACAATATCTTTCTACAAAAAGGATTCCCTCTTCCAATCTATACATGCCATGTGATGTTTCCTTAGCTTTCACTTCTTCTATTAAGTAATGCATCTCATGGTCATGCTATAGGGCCTCCTTCACTAACTCTAGGAAGTTGCTACACTCTTCACTACCTTCAAATCTACTTTCCAACTTAGTGCATTTGCTATCTTTTTTGTAGAACCTAGGTTTAGTTTGATCTCCATGTTTAATTCTACTAGGAAGCCTAGCCATCTGGCTTGTTTGGCACACAACTTAGGTTGGGACTAGAAGTGTTTAAGAGAGATGTTGTTTGTAAAGACAATTGTGTGCCTATCTTGTACATAGTGCTTCCACTTTCTAAGGAAATATATTACTGCTAACATCTCTTTTTCATGGGTACTCCACCTAGTTTTTATGTTTGTGAATTTCTTGGATTCATAGGCTATGAAATGACCATCTTGCATCAACACTCCCTTGATGCCATAATCATATGTGTCTATTGAGATCTCAAAGGGCTTGGTGAAGTCTCGTACTTTGGGTACATGGGTGTGGCTCATATACTCCTTCATCAAGCCAAACGTTACTTATTGATTACTCCCCCATGTAAAATTTCCTTCTCCTTTGGTCTTTTGGCATAGTGGGGACATGATCATACTATATAAATATTCTACAAAATATAGTGAAGCCTAAGAATTTTCTAACTTCTCAGATTGTTCTCATGACTAGTAACTTCATCACTACTTCAAATTTCTTGGGGTCTACTTTGATTCCTTTCTCTCCTATGATAAACCCTAGAAATTGTAGCTCTTTCACTATGAACTCACATTTTTTTGGTTTTGGATAGAGTTTATGCTGCCTCAACTTCTCGAATACTAGTTGTAAATGTTCTTTGTCATGCTCTAAAGTTTTCCTATAGACTAACAGATCATCTATGTATATAATGATAAACACATCTATCTCTTGCCAAAATACTCCATTTATTGGCTGACAAAAAGTTTTTGGCCCATTTTAGTAAGTCCAAATCCTAGGACTAGCCATTCGAAGCTTCCATATCTAGAATGAAAGGCCAACTTTGGGATATCTTCTTTAGCTATGTAGATGTGGTAGTAATGTGACCTAAGATCTTTGCAGCTAAATTATTTCACTTCATGGTGTCTATCTAACAAGTCATCAACTAAGGGCATTGAGTATTTTTTCTTGATCGTGATCTTGTTAAGTGCCCTATAATGTACACACAATCTAAGTCCTCCATCCTTCTTCTTAACAAAAAACATTGAGTCTCCAAATTGGTTGGATAAAGCCTTGCTCTTCCAATTCATACAATTGTTTCTTTAATTCCAGCAGTTCCATATGACTCATTCGGTATGGGGCCCTAGCTAGTGGGATTGCCATTGGGATCAACTCAATATTATGATCTACATCTCTTTTGGGGGGTAACCCTTTGGATAGTTCTAAGGCATCACATTTGCATATTCCTTAAAGCACTTATTCGACTTCTTTGCTACCAACTTTTGCAGTTTTGGGCCTTTGGCTATCTCCTTCTCCATGCACTTGAGCATGCATAAGTACACCATGTCTCCCTAGTTCATTGATTTCTCCACCTATTTGAAAGGTGAGAAGGATCAAAGATTGCATGGGAGAGCTATGGCAGGAGAGCAAGAGAGAGAGAGATTCACAATGTGAGAACTCCAATAGTCACAATGGGTGACTAGCCTTCCCTTTATTCATCTATCACTAAAAGAATAAAGAATAAAGTGACGATGACGGGCGCCCCCTGCCTGCAATGTGTAGGTGCGAGTACTATTAGTGTAGTAATACATGGGCAGTGAGACAGAGGCGCCTTTACCCCTAACAACCTCCCGCTTAAAGCCAAATCTACCCCAGTGAGGAGTGAAAAAAAAGAAAAAGAAAAGATAGTACAACATGTACACATGTACAATAGGATGAGGAAAGATGTCATCTCCTCCCACGCCCATCACTCTCCTGAGGAAGGTAAAGCACTCCATAGAGAAGCTTTTGGTGAGTAGACCTACATGATTCTAGTCAGGTAAGGTCAACAAACTTGTCCTCAATGACCCCACGTATGAAGTGATACCTCACCTCAATGTGTTTCGTCTTTGCATGGAAGACCGGATTCTTGGCTAACTAAATAGCACTCATAGCATCTAAATGCAGTGTAGGAATAGCATCAATACCAAGGTCATGAACCAAATGGCCTAACCATATAGCCTCCTTGCAAGCCTCGGTGGTGGCTGCAATATACTTGTCCTCAATGATGGAAAGGGTCATACACGCTGCTGAGGGAACTCAACACAAAGCTGAAGCGCAAGCGAAAGTTACCCTCGAATCCATTCAACCCGAAGGACCAATTATTCCACAGCAAACCAAGGTTGCGATCATAACCCGTAATCATGATGGATGGCCGAATGGAGATATTTAGGTTTAGTACATAAGAAAATGATTACTTTTAAGCTGTTAACTCTATAACTTCCTAATTTTTCTATTTATGTTATTATGTTTTTGCATCTTACGATAAAATGAGGGATAAGTTAGTAATGTTAGAAAAGCCTATAGGATAAGTCTATTACATAGATCACGATTAGTTAGAACATACTTAAACTTACAAAAACATGTTAGTAGTATCACTTACTTTTTAGGAAAGAACACGAGAATTGATGAGGGGGATAGATTCTATGCATAGCATACATTGACAAGTGTGTTAAAAATGTTTTATGGTTATGAATGCTTTTGGATTTGTGAATGATGAATTATGTCTCTTATGATTCTGTGCTTGTAACAATCAGATGAGTTATGGATTGTGGTGCTTCAGGACGTTGGGATCCCCAACTCAATGCTCCCTAACACTCTACAGAGTGTGGAAAAACTCACCTGCGGTTGGGGATTCTATGCTCCCGAGGGAGGTAGATGTTTTTGGTTTTTGATCACTCGAGCTTCTGAGAGGGAAAAGGGCCGAGTGATAAGTGCCCCTACTATGTAGGATGGCTCCTGAGGCTCAGGGAAGCTTAGAGGGGCTTTGAACCAGTAAATTCCCTATTGACCGCCACAGATGGAGTGCGATCATATACAGCCCAATCCCAAGAGATTGAAAGATCCTATCCTAGGATGGGCTATCTAATGTCTTTTTGTGGAAAGACAGTTTTGTACCACTCTGTAGAGTGATGGTTCTGCTTGTTATTATGAAATAAAGTATTTGATTTCGAAATTGTCTATTATGTGCTAAAGATTGAGTTTAACAAACCCAGTTTAACTGAGTAATAAAAGAAAGTTATTTTTTAATGTCCAAACAACATGGTAGTATGCTTTGCTAATTAGAAAACTAAAGCAAACCCAATCGAGGAAAGTAGGAGGCTTCGATCCTAACGATCGAACGCCTACGGCTAGGTGGACCCGATAAGTCAGGTAACTTTCCAACACCAGATAGATTTTACCTTATGGATAGGGGAATCAAGTTACACTCTCCCCCTCTCTCACTCTCTTTGAGCCAAGTGCAATGTTAACCTCACTCCTGCCTTTGATTGATTACAAAGTGGTCTTTCTTAGGTGGGTGTTAGATTGCTGTTAGGGGTGACTTGTCCACGCTTCCCCTGTAAAGTAGAATTGAGATTCCCATGTTCAACTAAGTCCTAGGTTTCCCATGGGAAGACTGGATGGTGATGTGCATGGATATGAATTTCGATTGACTACTAAGAGGACTCCTCTAGGTCTGTTGAAGAAGGCACCTCATATAAGGGAACCTCCCCCATGGGAATCTTAACCTCTAGTGGCTTTAATGAGGGTTCTACCACAAAGGAAGTCTATCAAGTGTGTTTGAATGAGCTGATAAGGGGAAAAAGATTGGATCCATAATTATGATGTAACAGAGTTTCATTTTGGGACTCTTAATGATCCCCACCTAATTAAGCTCTTAGGTGGGACTCTTAATGATCCCCATCTAATTAAGCTCGGTACTATAATATCTGATGATGATGAGTGCAAGGTTTATGTGGAACTTCTACTCGAGTTTAGGAATGTATTTGTTACGAAGGAGAACACGTGGCAAATCTAGCAAATCAAACATCTCAACTATTAAATACAAACAACATTATAATACACAAGAGGATTTGAATAACTCAATAGATTGAGAAAGAAAAGAGAAAAACACACAATTGGCCCAACCTCCCCCATGGCAAAAAACATGGTTTGCTATCCTTAATTATATATTATAGTTTTACATGGATATTTGCATTCATATCTTACATATAATTACAAAGAAAGTACAAATATCAATTGAAATACATAGTTTTAAGAGTCAAGAGGTATCCTGTAACATGCTACAAAAAATTCTGTGCTCTGAATCTTGACGTTTTGACATCACCATCGTGTCCGAAGCGTGCCAAAATCCCCAAAACAACTCTTGAAGCTTTGAATTTCGAATAAGGGAGCAATGAAAAAACTCAGTTTTCACCCTCTTCTCCTGTTTTACACGAGATCCTGTTGCTTTTATAAAGAAAGCTAGAAAAGCCTTCTAAACTTAACCACCACATTAAGAAAATAGCAAGATATTCCATAAAGAAAGCTTATTTCAATAAAAGCATATCTTAAATCTCATATTCTAAAATAATCTATATTAAAAACAAATAAATTAATAGTACTAATGACAATGATCTAATTATTACTAAAGAAGTTTAAACTTATAACTTACAAATAGAGTAATAATTTTAATAATAAAATATCATATAAATATATTATATATTATATTATACTTAAGATAACTAATTATAATTATAAAATTCACTATTGGACTTATGCTAACACCTAGGGCTACCCAAAGCCACCACTACCTACTCTACACAACAACTGAAGCATTCACAATTGTTAGAAAATAATAAGATAAAACCCACAAAAGTGAATACCTAGCAGTCTTCAGCTATAAAATAATTAAATAGGTTGGAACTCTATCCTAACCTTAATTTAATATGAGTGCACTCTAAACTCATAAATGTCCATTAATTTAATTATTTTATAGCAGTCTTCAGCTATAAAATAATTAAATAGGTTGGCACTCTATCCTAACCTTAATTTAATACGAGTGCACTCTAAACTCATAAATGTCCATTAATTTAAATATGTATTTTATGGAATCACCCACGTGCACTTTAAATTAGTCTGACGCTCGAAAAGGACAGGCATCCTCGTCAACTTCTCGCACAAGGAATCCACCTTGTAAAAAGAGCCCCAACAAATACATATAGTTTTACGGAATCCACCAAAAAACCTCACGGAATCCACAGTGGGATATGCGTCTAGTTTTACAAAATCCATTGAAAAACCTCACAGAATCCATCGTGAAATATGCCTCTTGGCATCAATATTTGCATGGAGCTATGATGAATTGAAGGGGATTCCCCCTACTATTATTGTGCATGCTATCCATTGAAAGAAGGTAGCAAGCCTGTAAGGTAGAAGGTCAAATGAATGTCTTTTGAGCTGAGAGAGCCTCTTTTTGAGAAGTTGACATGCCTAAGAAAGGCAAGGTTGAGATCTTTTTCATTTAACATACTAAATTGTACTCACTAAAACAAAAAAAAACAACGAAATCCACTTCAGAGTGAATTCCAAGGAGCTAAATAAATAGCGGTTAAGGATTACTATCCTTTGCCCTTTATTGATCAAACTCTAGATCAGTTGGCAAGGTGAGAGATGTGTTCTTTTATGGATTGTTTCATGAGCTATAATCAAATGGCCATCAATGTGAGGGAGACAAGATCAAAACAACATTCATTACCATCTTGGGTATTTTTGCATACCATTGCATGGTTTTTGATTTGTATAATGATCCTGGATTATAGAAGAGTATGAATGATAAGAAATTTGCCATCTCCCTTGAGAAACTTAGGGTCTTTATAGATGATTTGGTGACTACCAATCTGTTATAGATAGATTATTATCTTACGTAAGTGTTTTGAGCATTGTTGTGAGTACTCTATAGCACTATATCCTCGAAAGTGTGTATTTGGGATGCCTCATGGTTTACTATTGGGTCATGTTGTGAGTGCAACTAGAATTACTATCACTGGTGATCCTAAAAAGGTAGCTATCATTGTTGCAATGAACCCACCTACCAGCCCTAGGGAAGTCTATAGTTTTGTTTCATCTATGGATTATTATAGGAGGCTCATCAATGCATTGATTGAATATTCATGACCCTTGAATAATATTTTGTCTGCATAGCCATGTTTTTAGGAGGATTGAACCATGCAAATTGGCATTTGAGGATGCTAAGATGGAAGTATCTAAAACACTAGCGCTAAAAGCTACAAAAAGGAGAGAAGCTTTCTATATCTTCACTACTACACTGATGTATAGTATCAGTTTCTATCTATGCTAGATTTGGAAGCCATTTTATATCATTAGATTTCTTTTGCAAGCCGAAAGTTGGGTATTTCAGAGCTTTGATACACTTATGTAAAGAAAGTTTGTTTGGCTATGGTATTCACCGCCAAGAATTTTAGGCATTACATTCTTTATGAGAAGGTGGTGTTTTTCATCAAGGTCAAGGATTACACCTATTGTTGAACAAGCTTCAACCCCCTAATCATCTAGCCAAGTGATTAATATCTTTGCAGGAGTTTGATTATGAGACTTGGAGCTGCAAGAAATTGTTGAATATTTAATAGATTTTAGTGAGGCTAAGGAAGAGTGGGATGATATTAGTGACTCCAAGGACGTTTATCAGATTGATGCAATCTCAATCCCATCGTGGTATGCTTCCATTACACACTATCTATCCATAAGCAACTCGGTGCAAAAGCTCTCTAAGTCTGAAAAGAATAAGATCAAGCAATAAGCATTTCACTTTTCCATAATAGCTGGTGTTTTATACAGAAAGGGAGTGGATGAGATATATCGTCATTGTGTGGGATGAGTTGCCATTCATTTTAGAGGAATGCCATAAGTTAGCACATGTGGGGGTCATTTTACTGTGGGGATGGCTTATCACACCGAGAAGGATTTACGTGGTTGGATATTGGTGGTTGACTGTTTTTGAAGATGCTTTTGACTATTTAAAGTGTTGTGATGTCTATTAGGGATACGATGCTAGGGAAAATTGTAAGAACCCACTTAGCTGCATTCTAGTGACACTACCCTTTGAAAAGTGGGGTATTGATTTCATTGGACTTGTCTTGGGGACCTGTGCATTCGTGTTGATGTAGTATTGTCGTGATAGACTACTTTACAGAGTGGTCTAAAGCCCATGCCATGATGAATGATAATACCAAGGAAAGATGAAGTTTCATTCTAGAGTGAAACATTTGTCATTTCAGTCCACCCAAAGAGCTTGTGTCTAATCATAAAACACACTTCTTGAGCATGAATAAGGTCATAGAAGCATTAACTAAAGCTCTGAAAATTAAGCATAATAAAGCCACACCTTATAACCCCCAAGAAAATGGGTAGTTAAAGAGTACCAATACATAGCTTGTGGGGATTTTATTCAAGACTGTATTAGAGGGCAAGTGTGACTTGATAAAAAAACTTGATGTGGCTATTTGGGCTTATAACATGACTTTTGAAAGAGCGATAGGCCACACTCTATTTGAGTTAGTCTATGTAGAAGAATGTCTTGCCCTTGGAGATTGAGCTACCTATAGTAAGGTTCACTTAAGGTAAAGAGAAAGCATTGCAAGAGTGGTTAGCTTCCATGGCACATCTTGATGAGATTAGATTGCAAGCTTTATTACATCAAGAGATAGAGAAGAAGTGGATAAAAGTGCTTCATGATCTTCAAGCCAATAAGTATATATTTACTAAGTGTTGATTGGTCTTGTATTATGATGCACGTCATGAGCTATTCCCAAGAAAGTTAGAACCCAAGTGGGATGGCCCTTATAAAATTATTCACATAGGGAAATTGATGTGCCACACCATATAAATCAATCTACTTGTACTTATGATAATCAAAATCTAGCATAGAAAGGGGATATGTGATAGGTAGTACAATTCCTCCATCCTCACTAAACTCAATGGGAATGCTAGTAAGAACCCTACTATGGTGGTGGTAATAAACCTTAATGTCCCACAAAGATCTAGCTAGCCACTTAGAGATGTGATAACCCTTACTCCACCAAATGACTTTTCCTTGGTCGTAGTGCTCCTCTGGATATGGATGCTCATGATAAGGAATGCCCTTTCCCATCCGATAGCCTTGGTACACTTTGCAAGTTTAAGTTGGACCTTGGGAGACTTGCAAAGGCACTAAGGACTATGTCAATCCCCTACACATAATAGGACTTCAAGTGGTTGAAGTTCACTTTAGTCTTAAACTCTATCCCTTGTAAGTCTACTAGAAGGGTTGCAGAGCTTATATGGTGTGGCACATCAATGACGCCTTCATCTATGCATTATATTTTGATGGAGATTCTCAAGGACCCACCAAGCATGCGAGTGTAGGGATTGCAAATTGCCATTAAAGACCCCTGTCGTAGAGTAATAATGAAAATTGGAGTTTATCTAGGCACCACTTTCAATAATAATATGTGAGAATACAAGGTCTTACTCATGGGGCTAAATGTATCCAAACATGGTGGTATTTGTCATTTATTAGGGTGAAAGATGATTCAAACTGGTGATCAACTAGTTGAATGGGACCTACACTGTGAGGGACCCCGTTCTATGGATCTATCATCGTGCAGCCTTGGACATGCTGGAGATTTTTGAGTCAATTACTTGTTAGAGCAGTCGATTCCCTATTAATGGAATTGCTTTGCAAAATCCCAGGCTAATTATGCTTTTGTTAATTTATTTCTCAATCATGGTCCTATTTCTATAATTATTCAATGATATCAACCTAGGGCTACTTTGGGGGGTTCTTACTGACATGTTCATGTCTATGGTTAATATGGATAATGAGTCTGGTAGTGTTAGATCACCTTCCAATCTTTTGTGGATGCATCAGATCATTCAATGCCATATTCGTGAGATGCCCCTTGCTATTTATGTAGGGGTTGGCCAACAACTTGATGCATCTTGTGCAGGGCTTGAGTGGCACATCCCTTGGTCTAGATTTTGTGCTTTAGTAGAGTTTCTATGAGGATCAAGGGTTTAGATCAACATTGTTTAGCTTATCTTGGTGCTTTCTAGTCATATTTCATTAGGCTAAGAGGGTCATGTATTCTCTTTCTTGATGCAAGTGCTTTAACTTGTGGATTGTTTGTTAGTGGTGTTTTGCATATTAGTTCATTCACATTTAAGAAAGGTGTTTTGCATGACAATGTCGATCTTTCATCACTACTAGGTGTCTTTATCACCTTATCTCTTGTTGGTTACTACTCTATGTTTTGAGAGGAAGAGGTAGGGATGACTTATGTATTATTCTTCATGGATGTGAGGCTAGGACTTGGGCTAGGGATTGAGTATCCTTGTTGTGGGATGCCTCCATTGCTTGTTTCTTTCTTGAGAGTGGTCATAGGTTGAGCTTCGGTGCCATTCTTATCCATTTGATGGTAAATAGGGAGCTGCCTTTCTTTTGTAAGGTAGGCATCCTAGATGAGAGTGTCAATTTGATTTCTTATCATGATAAAGTCCCCTAGTGAGTGAGGGGTTGGGACTTGAATGTGGTCTACGGACTGAAATTTGTTGCAAGTCCCATCATGGAAAAAAAACTGCTACAAGATACTAGGTCTTGGTAGGTTCTTAGGTTCAAGACAAAGGCCTATTGCTAGGACTTGTGAGCCTTATATGAGGTTGGGTTGTTCCCTAAGTGTTTGTCCAACTAGACCATATAATGTCTCAAGTTGTAAACTGGTTTTCTCATTTGCACTATGTCTACCAGACTCATAAAGACCTTGGTTTCTCTCTTCCTCACACACCCATGCTCTAGATTTTATCACGTGAATTGATACCTTGAAGATAGGAGATTTATTAGGATACTCAAAATTTTAATTTCTTCACTCCTGTCATACATACATGAACATACCCTTAAGCCAAAGGCCAAGGTTAAAAAGAAAAAAAAAGCTTTAAAATAAAAAACTTACCTTACACGTGAGCACCACCATTTATCTCCCCTCCACATCGACTATCACAACCCTCATCATCATTGTCGTCATCGTCATCGTCATCATCATCATAACGGTTGACAACAAGACTCCTTCCTCTCCAGTCATGGTAGCCATGAAGATTGTTGCATGACATCTGGTGGCTCCAAGAGTAGACATGGAGAGAGAGAGAGAGAGAGAGAGAGAGAGAGAGAGAGAGAGAGAGAGAGAGAGAGAGAGAGAGAGAGAGAGGGGGGGGGTTACCCCCTCCCCTTAGTGTAGAAATGGTTATGTTTTGAATGAAGGAAGAGGGGATAGCAGCATTGAATTGATATGCTATTCTAGAAAAGGGAGAGATAGTAAAGAGAAAGAGAGAGATGCAGAGAGGACAAGAAAGAGATAGGAAGAAAGAAGAGAGAAAGAGAAAGAAAGAGATAGAGAGAAAGATAGAGAAGAAGAATATTTTCTTGCCATCTAATTTGAATCTCATCAAGTTCATCGAAGCCCATCAAAGCGGCACCTTTGCCATAGTGCCAAATAGGAAAAGCATGAGAGTTGCAGGAGTCACAGGAGCTACAAGAGCTCTCCGAGCCACAGGAGCTATGAGAGCCACAAATACGAGCAAAGATAACGTTCAAATCCCTGCCCTACAAACCTAGGTTCCCCTAATCCTTATAAGTTGCAGAAATAAATTGTCTTTTGTTTGAAATGATAGTTATCTTGCATCCGATGTTATCTTAATGAATGCATGTTAAAATTAGTAGCCAATACACATTCTTAGGTGAAGAAAAAGGAAATGCGTATCAATTAAGTTCTTCATAAGTCGTATCTTATGGATAGTCTAATAAGTATGTACCTTTTTGGATATATCCTTCATAAAAAATGCAAATCCTTCAGGATGGTCCACTATAAGATGTTTATGGATCAAACCTAAAACTCTGACTCTATCTCTTGAAAATATAATGCTACTTGCTCATGTTTCTTCATTTAAGAAGCTTATGACCTATAGTATTCAAGATAGTTTGTTCCCATAGTTGAGCATAATGTACGCTACATGTCTATCTGAAAATCCTAAAAAAACTCATGTCATATGCTATTGTTCTTCATTCAAGAAACATGTGACATGTAATATTTAGCTTGTTCCTCGAGTTGATCATGATGCATGCTACCTGTCTATGTGGTAATCCTAAAAATTTGATGTTGTATGCTATTGTCCTTCATTTAGGAAACATGTTACTTGATTCAATATAGTGTGTTCTTATAGATGTACCATATGCTACTATTATTCATTTAGGAAACATGTGACTTGTAGTATTTAGGATAGTGTATTCTTGTAGTTGGTCATGATGTATGATACATGTCTATCCTAAAAAATATAACGTTGCTTAGTATTGTTCATTCAAGGAAGCTGCAATCTGTAACATTGTAGTGCTCTCAATTGATTTTGCAATGGCATTAAATTCTCTTGGTCATACATCAAATGAAAACGAGTAAAAGAGGTATGGACTTTGCAAGATGTTCTATGTTTCCACAAGGATATTCTCAACTCTTCATCCAACATCCTTCGATTATTGATAACATAATTGGCTAGCATTTGTGAATTTTTGATGTGATTGCTACTTTCCACTAACCATTACATTGATGATAGCATGGCAAGGAATGCTTATAATGCATCTCAAGCTTCATTTGCAATTATGTCACAAAATCCTTCTTGATTCTTGGCCCTCTATTAATAGAAAATGTACTCTAAACCTACTACAAATGCATTCATAAACAAACCTTACTATCTCCTTGGAAGTTTCTTCCTTCACTTCTTTAGTGTTTATCCATCTAATAAGGTAGTATATACAAACTAGAGTAACCCTTACTTAACTTAAATCTCAAAAGAGTTTTCATTAAATCCATATCCCACTACTCAAATCTCCAAAAGTACTAAGTTTTGTAGTAGTCAAGATCTTAGTGCCTAGGTAGGTGAAATGAGGCACAAATGTTAGATTACTAAGGTGTTGACTCACATGGTTGAGATTACTAGGACTTCCAAACATGGATGAATGGAATTGCAATCAATTTAATTTTATAAGGCATGTGGACTTTGATGCTATAGTAGTTTTTGGGAAAAGTGGCATTATCCTCGAGCTATAATGCTCACAATCAAGGAGCGGTGATAGGGGTCCACAATAGATTTAGTAGCACCAATTGTAAATTTTTAACTTATCCAAACCACAACTAGGTAGCAGCTTTGCTTGAGTTGGACGAGGAGATAGTGGTAGTCTTGGTTTATGCCACAAGCTTAGACTAGCCTGTTCCAAAATCTAGGAATTCCTCAAAATAATTGAGTGTTCAATCATTTTGACATGAGACTTCAACATGGTGGATTCTCCTAGTGACCATTTTGAGGTTAGAGGAATAGTCTTGGGAGGACAAGAACTTGAGGCTTGGACCACATTAAAAGGCTACCATGCATTGGTAGATCCCCCCCCCCCCCCCTTCGTGCCACACACACACACACACACACAAGGTTTACATGGGCTAATAATCAGGAACCCCTTCACCTTTATAAGGCCAAACTAGGCCACTGCTACATTTCAGCAAGGCTCCTAGGGAACTATGTGGATTGTAGGCAAAAGGTTCTTCATATGATTGCTCTCTTCGATCGCAAGCCTATCATCACCATATTAAGTCAGTCCCAAAATCCTAAGGTAAGAGCTAGCTAGTTCCATGCAAATCTTTCTCGCTTTGAATTCCAATACATCTAGAAGTTGATTGCTACTATATGGAATTAGCATTTCCTCTCTTCAAGGAGTCCCAACTAAACCTTGGACTGTAGCCACTAAGGACTCTCAGGAATTCTTGAGAAAAGCCAAGCAAACTCTTACCTCTATGAGGCAAAAGGGAAGGGCCTAAACCTACCAAAAAAGTATCCTACTGGAAGCTAGGATTGATCTAGGTGAAGCTCATCTCCAAGAAAACCTCCTTTCTGCAAAACAAACTCTTCTAAGGGAGGAATTGATCAAGGTGGAGCACCTTTAGAGATTTTTTGAAAGTTGGTGGTTTGATAGAGCAGACAAATTGACTAAAGAAAACTTCAAGATGCTCAAACAAAAACATATTAAAGAACTTATTGCCCTCCTAAGGAGAGAGGACAAGACTTGGCACCAATCTCAAGAAGAGAATTTGGCAATTCTCTATGCACACTTCAACATTTTTAGTGTTTTTAACCCACCTACACCCCATCAAATAGAGGCCAAGGTTAAGGTTTCTATGTGTAGAAAGAAAGTAGTTTCATTGGAAATAACTTCACTCTTAGAGGTTGACATATTGGATTTCAAACTAGATGATACCATAAAGTCTTTAGCCAAGGGCCAAATCGCCTGGCCCATATGGCTAGCTTGATGAAAAATTTCAAACATTCAAGGACACACTTATTCCCCCCTTTCTTGATGCTTGGAAGGAGACATTCCACTTTGGGGCCCTCCCATCCTTCATCAATGAAGGCATTGTCAAACCTATTCATAAAAGGGAGGAGAAAGAACTACTAGGTAATCGGAGATAAATTATGTGCCTAAACACAACCTATAAAATTTTCACTAAAACATTGCTTGCTCACTTAGACAAATGGATTAGGAATAAGGAACATAAAGGATTTATAAAAGGCAGATATATTATGGATGCTATTATCAACCTTTGGGAAGGGCTTGACTATGCTCAACAAAATAACAAGGATTATGTATTTATGAAGATAGACTTTGATAAAGCCTATGACAGTTTGGAGTGGGATTTCATTCTCCAATCCCTCTTAAACATGGGACTAGGTCAAAGATTCACAAAATTTGTTTTTGTTCTATTTGGGAATGCTTCAACAAGGATAGATGTTAATAGGGACCTCACCCCCCCTTTCCCTCTTAGAACATCAATCAGCTAAGGTTGCCTCCTACTCCTCTTCTATTTTCTATTGCAGAGCTAATGGTTTGGGGGTGGCTTATAGAGGATCAATATAAAAAAGGGAACATTAAAGGTATCAAATTACTAGGGGGAGCCAAAGATACGATCCTAAACCTATTGGCGGATGACACTAACTCAACGTTAAATAATGACCTAGTGTCTATTTCCTCCTTCTCGGCCTATCTAGAGATTTCCTTCATGGCTCCAAAATCAACCACTCCAAAATGGGGGTCAAAACCCTCCTTAAGAATCCCCCCCTTGGCTATTAGAGGTGGGGTGCAAGCCCATCAAGGAAGGGCTTGTTTTCTAGCTCTTGGGGATCCCCATGGGATTTGAGGTCACCATGAAGCAAAGATGGGAATGGATGATGGATAGATTTCAAAATAAGATTAACAAGTGGAATGATCTCAAGTAGGGCTTCGCTTCTAGAATAGTCATTCTCAACTAGATCATCCTACCTTCTTGTGTATATTTCCTCGCCTACTAGCATCCTCCAAAATACAACCTCCCACAATTAGAGGCTCTTTGTAGGAACTATCTTTGGGGTGGGGAATCCCCAAAGTTTAAAACATCCAAAGTAGCTTGGAAAACCTATACTTTCCTAAGAAGCTAGGAGGTCTTGGAATCCTAGACATACACTCTCTAGCTGGCAAACTTGGGTGCAAGTGGGTGTTGAGAAGTAGGATCCACCCTGATGAGGATTGGCCCATTCTTTTCTCATACTCTTTATCTAGGTTCATAGTTTCAACTTGTCCAAGGCTTAGCAATCTGCACCTCCCACACACTGATCTTTGTAGACTTTAAGTTTACTCCTATAGGAGCACTCCATTGGTCAAACTATTGTGGTACACATGTCTTAGATTCAAACTCCTCCTACAACTACAACAATGACCAAAAACCATGTATTAGTCAACCAATGACTAAATTTGGCTTAGCCTTACTTTTTTGCCCAACCCATCAAATCATTTAAAGCAAATTGCCTGTCTCAACTGAAAAGGCCTCCAAGTGTGGAAGAATTTGTGAGATTTCCCCTAAAAAAATGTGCAAGATTTAAGAACACTTCAACTAAGATTCAAGCTTATTAGGAAAGACTTAAATTTTATTTTGGAAAGAAAAGCGATATGGAATGCTAGTTCTCCAATGTTCATTCAAATTAATGATCTGGTTATTCCTAACTCTTTTTGTTGGAAGATGTATGCTAAACTCTATCCCATGCCTTGTTTCCCCCCATCAAATTCACATGTAATTCATTCACTCAATAGGAAGGTGGCAAATCTCTTGGTCAAACAATTAGTGGGATTTTAGATTTAATCAAAATTGGTCAACTATGATATAACCTAAAATCTCTAGCCTTTAGTGGCTCATTCTCCATAAAATTGTGTGGACCCAAGAAAAAGTGAGAAGCATTGTGGTGGGGACATGAATGTGTCCATGCTGTGGCAAGGAAGTTGAAACTCTCCCTCATTTGTTTCTCACCTGCCTCTCTAACAAGAACATATTGGTGGGGACATGAATGTGTCCATGCTGTGGCAAGGAAGTTGAAACTCTCCCTCATTTGTTTCTCACCTGCCTCTCTAACAAGAACACTATGAAGTGGTTTTACAAAGTTGTCTTTCACCTTCACTCATATAAGTTCGGTTGGAAAGAGATCTAGTTGGGGGAAGCAAATGGGTTACCCTCTATAGTCTAGACATGTATATTGGGGGGGGGGGGGGGGTTTGTCTTTTGGAACCTCTAATTACAAAGGAATGCAATTGTGTTTGAGGGTGAATATCAATGCAACTAGGACAATCTAACTTTTGATTTTTTATTGCAGGTACTTCACCATGTTTGATTGATCGCTAAGATGGAAGCCAAAATGGAGATCGCTCGCTCACCTGTCACGCTTAATAAGGATTAGAGATGAGCCATACTCCACTAGAAAGTTTGTGAAATGTTTGCAGTACTCTCCCAAATGAAAAACATTGTTTTTAGCGGATTGCCTCCTAATACAAAAGCCAAAGAGTTAGGGAGTTGTCTCGAAGAAAGAAAAAGGAAAGAACAAGAAAAAATTCCACTCGAAAATTAAAAAAAGGTCGTCCATAATGAAAGGAGGTTGCAACTCGAATGTTGTGAAGCCTATTGGTTTATTGTTTTCCAAGCAAGAGACTTAGCCTCTGCAAGCCAGACATGAACTTGTTCATGATAGATACTACCTTGGCCTCCTATATACAATGTAATAAATAACTAAACGTCGTGTTGGTTGTCTCTCCTGGCCAATGTCTTGCTATCTTGCATATGGGCAGTGCCCCATTTTGTGATGTAACTACCTTTTTCTCTTTAATATAATTTATGCATATTTACTTTAAAAAGAATATATAAAAAATTTATTATCCCGTGGTGTTGAATTTTATAGAGAAAAATAAGGCAAAAGAGCCCATTTTCTCACACGTAAAAATGCCAAAAAACTTATTACTGTGTGTAGATTTGCCTCTCGCTCGTAATCGTACCTAGCTAGGTATGTGATCTCTCACAAGAAGCTCATCATCTATACTATTAGTTAAGGAGAGGTGGGAGGTGGGTGCTCCCTCCTCCCCCACAAAAAAAAAAGAGAATGCGGGAGCGGGTGCCACCGCGCCTAGTGTCAATGCTAAAGAGGAGAAGAAGGGAAAAGAGGCCCTTCTCTCCCCGTGGGAAATGTCAAAGTGTGCCGGAGGCCAGGTACTTAACCTTTCAAATAAACGGCATGGGACCTTGATGTAATTCTGAATTCAATTAATTCATCATCGTTCAGGGTGGCGACACACTCCCAAAGGAGAAGGGAGGAAGCGAGAACATGCTTCAGTAAGGCATGCGAAAGCTCGAGGTCCGCCCTTCGCTTGAGAATCGGCTCATCAGCGTCTTGCAGAAGTGCAAGCAGGAAAATAATCTGCCCGTTGCCAAGCTCTGGTATGCTTACATGTGCGAGCATCAGCTTGAACTGCACACAGTCCTGGGTAACTACCTCGTCCTAGTGCTTGCCGGTTGCGCCAGCCTGACTGATGCCGAGCACGCATTCGGTCGATTGCCTTCCCGCAACGAATACTCTTGGACCTCACTCCTCTCCGCATATGTCGATCGCGGAGATTTTCGACATGCCTTCCACCTCTATCATGAAATGCAGAGGGACTCCGTACAGCCTAACAGTTACACATTTGTAGCCTTGCTTAAAGCTTGCATTGCCCTGAAAGACACAGATGCAGGTTGTGGCATACATGATCACATTATCAGAAAGGGCTTGGATAAAGATGCCATTTTGGGCAACTCATTGGTCGACATGTATAGCAAATGCGGCTCACTTGTGGAAGGAAGGGAAGTCTTTGAAAAGCTTCATAGACGAGATGCTATCTCATGGAACACAATGATTGCAGGTTATGTTGAACATGGTTTTGGTGAGGAGGCACTGAGCTGTTTTGAGCAGATGCAGCTGCAAGGCATCCCTCCAGCAGAAGTCACGTTTGTGTGCACGATGAAGGCTTGCAGCTGTATAGGATCTACCGACAGAGGCCAGCTACTGTGCACCGAAATTGTGAAAAAGGGAATGGAAAAAGATCTTCTCATTGGCAACACTTTGGTGGATATGTATGCAAAATGCGGCTTGCTTGCAGAAGCCCAAGAAGTGTTTGATCACCTCCCAGGTAGAAACATTGTCTCCTGGAACACACTGATTTCAGGCTACATGAAACACGGGCTTGGTGAGGAAGCACTTGTATGTTTAAAGCGGTTGCAACTAGATGGCATTTCTCCTGATGTGACCACTTTCACCTACGGCTTAAAAAGTTGCGGTACTATTGGATCCGTTGAGAGATGTGAAGAAATACACTCTGAACTAGTTTTAAGAGGTTTGGAGCAGGAACTTATTGTTGGTACTACACTTGTGGATATGCTTGCGAAATGGGGCTTGCTTATACATGCACATGCGGTGCTTGACAGATTACCAATTCCAAGTCCAGTCTCATGGGCTGCACTTATGTCAGGATATGCTGACCATGGGTTTGATACGGAAGTGTTCAGTTGTTTCAAAAAGATGTACTCAAGTGGTGTTTCACCTGATGTTGTTGTGCTCATGACTTGCTTAAAGGCTTGTAGTAATTTGGGAATCCTAGAAAATGGCCAGGAAATACATGCTGAGGCAGTGAAACTGGGAGTGGATAGTAATATAATCCTGGGCAATGTGCTAATAGATATGTACGTCAAGTGCAGTGCACTCGCAGAAGGACAGGAAGTCTTTGACAAGCTGACTAAGCGGGATATAGTTTCCTGGAATGCATTGATAGTGGGATTTGCTGATCATGGGCTTGCTGAGCAAGTTTTAAGATGTTCAGAGGAGATGCTGCTAGAAGGTGTGTTGCCAGATGACGTCACTTTTGTTTGCACTTTGAAATCTTGTGGTAATTTAGGAGCTATTGGTAGAGGCCATTTGCTATGTGCTGAGATTATCAAACATGGATTAGAGGGCAATTGTTTTCTGGGCAGCTCAATAATAGATATGCATGCTAAATGTGGTATGCTGACTGAAGCACAAAAAGTGTTTGAGCAGCTATCTGCCCGAGATGTGGTTTCATGGAATGCATTAATTGCAGGTTATACTGAATGTGAGCTTGGTAGGGAAGCATTGGACACCTTCAAACTCATGGTACTGCAGCATGTTGCTCCAGTTGATGTGACATTCACTTGCATCTTGAAAGCTTGTGGTATGGTAGGAGCTTTAGAAACAAGCCAAGAAATACATGCTGAAGTAATTAGGAGGAGTCTTGAAAAAGATCACTGTATCAGCTCAGCACTAGTGAGTACATATGCGAAATCTGGCTCCCTTGTAGAAGCACAAGATGTGTTTGACAAGCTGCTAGTACGAGATACAGCTTCTTGGGCTGCTTTAGTATCAGGGTATGCACAATATGGGCTTGATGAAGAAGTTCTGAAATGTTGTGAACAGATGCAGATGGATGGTGTACCTGCAGATTGTGACACGTGTGTTCGCTTCTTGAAAGCTTGTGGTGCCACACGAGCCTTAGACACAGGCCATGAAGTGCACACTGAGGTCATGAAATTGGGGTTAGAAACCAATCCTTTTGTGGGCAATGTGCTGGTAGACCTGTATGGCAAATGTGGCTTACTTTTGGAGGGGCGGGATGTGTTCGACAAGCTAGTTATCCGAGATGTTATATCTTGGACAGTGATGATCAAGGCATATGGTGAGAACTATGAGGGCACTCTAGCTGTGGAATGCTTTCAAGACATGCAAGAACAGGGTGTCAAGCCGGATACAACAATATTCACGTGTCTTCTTGCTGCATGCAGCCATGCAAACCTAGTTAAACAGGGTCAAGAGTACTTCAAGATGATGAGAGAGCTTTATCAACTCGAACCAACTCTGGAGCACTGCACTTGTATGATTGATCTTCTTGCACGATCAGGAGATATTTACGAAGCTGAGAAGTTTGCTGAATCCATGCAGTGTCTTTCATCCAAAGAAATCTTGAGGGCTTTGCTCACTGCATGCAAAGTGTATGGTAAAGTAGAGGCAGGATTGAGATGCTTCAAGCAACTTATACAGTTGGATAAAGAAGATGCAACTGTATACTTGCTCATGGCAGATATCTATGCCAATGCTGGCAGGTGGACTGAGGCAATCAGGATAGAGGAGATGAGACAACATGCAGAGGCATTGAAGAAACCTGCAAATGCATCTATAGAGGTCAATGAGAAGCTGGAGAAGTTTAGTGTGACAGATAACAATTCGAGAAATTTTTTGACCACATTTGAACCATTGAGCTTGCGCATCAGAAATCAGGGATATGTGCCAAATGTAGGTGCAGTTGTAAGGCATATATTCAGTGAAGTGGAGGAAGCATTGGTGTAAGCCTTGTAAACCCTGAGGGGTTGGTGCTGGACAATGACTGCAAAGAGGTGCATCCTAATTTGCTTATCCTAGCATGTTCTGAGCTTACCGCACGAGGAATAGCTTCTGAAACTTCACCGTCTGAGCACAATGTTTAGTGCCACAAAGTTATGGCATATAAGTCATGCGGCCTAATGGAAGAGGTAGTAGTCTCATTATACTTTCTATTTGACACAATCTAGACTTTAGCTAGGGGAATCCTAAATATTTTTCGTCTTAAAATCTTGATGTTCTCTTTGTGGCAGGCTTGGAGGCATAATAGAGATGGCTACTTCTTGCCCACACTTGCTACATCTTTCCTTCTCCAGGTACATATTCTTGGCATGCTCTTCATCTACTAAGAAGGATCCTTGTTGTTGTAATAATTGTAATAGAGGTGGTTGTGGTGGTGGTGATGGCGGTGGTGGCAATATTAGTGGTGTGGTGGTAGTTTTATTGATGATAGCTGTAAATTAGTAGTGGTGTATCGGTAGTAATAGCAGTAGTGGTAGTTTTAGAAGCAATTGTCATAGTAGTGCTCGTGGTGGTTGTAGTGGTTATAGCAGTTGTATTAGTGTTAGTGATGGTGGTAGCAAGTGTTGAAAGCAGCAGCAGTGGTGGTGATGATAGTAGTGGTATGGTAGCGGTAGTGGCTGTGGCACAGCAGCAGTAGTGCTGATAGTAGTACAAATTGTGCTGTTATTAGTAGCAGCAGCAGTGATAATGGTAGTGATGATAGTAGGTCATGGTTGTTGTAGTGGTGGTGGAATCTAAATGTCAAATGGCAATCTACAATTGAGCAATCAGTTAGTCTTTGAGATGGGGCCTTACTTGGAGGCTAGTCATTCTCTGCCATGGTGGTGAGAAAGCCTACACGTCTCTTCTTGGACCAAGTCAGCTTTGTCCTATGATGAGCAAGACACCTGTGTGGTGATCAAGCATATTGTTGTGCTTAAATCTGCTATCATGGGCAAGCTGCTATCCAAGCCCAATGCAAAGCATATTAGTGTTATTGCGACACTAGAGTTGTTAGTGACCAGGTGTTAGTTTCAATGAACCATGTATACTCCAAATGCCATGGAGCTCAAGGTGGTGGTGGATTCTTGTGGTCACGATGTACAAGTGTTGTCACTTGGCACTTGTTTGTGTTGATGATTGTTGCTTCTGTCTATTATCTATTGTTTTGTCTTTTTGAGTGAACACAGGATATTCCAATGAACAAAATGAACATGGGATATTCCAATGAGTAGAGTGACCATATCCTTGAAAGTAAGTTGCTTTCTTGTGGTCACAATATACAAGTGTTGTTGGGTGTTGATGATTGTTCCTTTCGTCTGTTATTTGTGGTTTGGCCTCTCTCTGAATATGGGATATTCCAAAGAGCACAGTGAACATGGGGTGTTGCCATGAGTAGAGTTACCCATGTCTGATCTTTCTGAGTGAACATGGGATATTCCAATGAGCTGAGTGACCATGTCCCTTGAAAGTAAGTCACTTAACCATGTAAAGAAAAGGTAGGAACAAAGAGTGTGTACAACAAACATTGAGACACAGAACTCAGAAACATAGAAAATGAATGAAATGATGAATCATGTGCAATGATGATACAATGGAGCCTTAGGGTTCCATGTCTCTGGGACTGGTATTTAGGTGAGCAGAGTTGAGTCAATGGTGCAGATCAGAGCTCCGAGATGACTGCTTTCCTGACTGACTAGGGTGAGTCATTGGCTGTGTGGGCACCCTAGCACCGGCTCCTCTATCCTTAGAAGAATCCACAAATGATGGCTGAAGTACAGAAGAGGAGGAGGAGCCCTAGCAATATATAGGCATAAAATGGGGGGAGCATTAAATGCAGTTGGCCAGCATTAAATGCTCCCTAGCCCTAAGAAAGGGCACCAGAAAATGCCAGAAAAAAATACAATAAAAAGGCCACAGCCTCTGTAGCACAGACTCACCCTGAGCTGACTCATCTGCTAACGCCCTCTCTCAGATTAGGGGTGATGTGATACAATACAGTAGTACAATGATGGGGAATCATAAACTATACAACATAGAACCACCAGAAAAACCATGGATATCCAAGCAGTGAGTGGCTAGCCCACCACCAAGATGCCTCGGAGAGTATGTGACGTCGATGTCAATCATAATAGCACCACTTGAAATAGAGAAGAATCAGAGCAGCTCTCTGTGTTATGTCACCTGAAACCAGCCTTCCTTCTTTGAATGGGTGGTGATAACCTGATTTAAGAGTTAATTACAGCAATAAATAAATGCACATAAAACGAAATACACACTTTACCATAACATTCTTGGACAGTAGACTCCCTGTTGGCCCCAAAACTGGCGCCCCTTGCGGTATTTCTTTAGCTTTCATTCAATTGGAAGGAGTACAACTCGAGATTCTTCAATCTCCTCCTGCTAACCAATTGCTCTTGCTGTCATAGATGACCAGCAAGCCTTTTGGGTCATTTGCCCCTTGATTTACCCAGGACTTCTTCTCCAATTTGACCCTTGGCTGGCCAAATGCTACCCCAAATCAATTTGGGATGGGCTAGCTCCTAAAATCCCTTGATAATCTTCAATTATCAGCTGCTGATTTCAGTCCCTTGAGCCTTCAATCCATGGCATGGATCCCAAGGTGGCTGCTAAACTCTAATTTCTGCTGTAAATTAGGGTTTACTGCAGAAATTACAGATTAGCCTACCAAAAACGGCTGAAATCTCCTCCAAATGGCTAAGAATTGCTGAGAATGGCTGAGCATAGGCTGGAGGAGATGAGAGAATGCTGTAGAGAGAGAAAATTCGAAGATTTGTCGCGAAGAACTGATCAAAATCAGCTGCTGCCTTGCTGTACCAGCCCCAAACGGATGCACCAACAACAATAGGAGCATTAGAGACTGTGATCTTCAGGAGAAAGTGCATCAGCAGCAATTGCCAGCTTCCCAAGGTCAAGAATATGCAATCTCCATCACCAAAATGGTCTTCAATGGCTGGGAATTGGCCCCAAGAGCTGGCAGCAACAGTCCAACATCTCTTTCCAATAGCTCCAAAATGAAAAAACGAGATTTCCCTCTCCCTTCAGCCCTATTTAACCTTTCCCCCACTTGCATGGGAAAGTTTTGCCAAGTGGCAGTTTTCTTAATCCATTTTCAGCAATTTCCAGCCATTTAATTAATTTTCAGAATTAATTAACTCTGTAAATTAATTTAGCCCTTAATCCATGCCAAGAAAATTGACCTTGCCCATCCAAAAATTAATTGGCTAGGCCATTTGCAACCCAAAGTGGTCCCATGCATTAATTGACTCTTGGACAAGCATTAATCCATTAATTAATGCCTAGTCCCTAGTGTCACCATTGACACTTAATGGCCAATTAATGGTCCTAGGGGCAAACTGACACCAAAATTCACCTAGAATCTAACAAGTGTAACTTGTTACAACTTTTGCCTTTGATACCCATCTTTCTCAGAGGATCCTTCGGCCTTCAACTGTGAAAAAGTAGCTTGCACCTCACATGTGCATCTTTTAATTGCACATTTGATTAATCCTTTAATCAAATGTCAATTAAACATAAGCAAAGCATCAAATTTTCTCGTCCGCGTGATAGACCATCCCCTTGAAATCCTTGCAATCGTCCTCGATTGCACTCTAATGTGTCAAAGCAAATAATATTGCACTGGAATTTTCACAAGGCATCATAGTCAACACAACATTGGCCACTGCTGGCTAACTATCTCATATGCCCACCATTTGCTGAAAATTTCCAGCCAGCATAAAGCTTAACAATAGTCCAGAATTATTGCCAAAAACTCATCAGATGCATCCCAAACTCTTGTTTCTCAACAGTGCTGACTACACAACCATAGTAAAGCATAAACCGAGCCGAAACCATGGCTGAATTGTCAATGGCATTCAATACACATGCTGCTGTCCATAGAACCAGCTGAATACCACTGAAACTAATAATCATACACTGAAAACCAGCACTCTGTAATCAGTCTCTCATGATCATAACCTGATGCAATGTACAGTTTCAGAGTTGCAGTGAAAACCATACCCATTTGCATACATACCACAGTGACTAGTACACTGAATAGTGACCTCATGGCAGACATACTGTCAGCACAGTACCTTGGATGCATGCTAAATACATTCGAGATCCACTATACACGAGAGCAGTCCATTCCTGGAGGAGTGGAAGTGCTACCTCCCCCTTGAGTATCAGGTGGTACTCTGGACCCTTGCCCCGCTGAAGCTGAAAGAGCCCGATCCAAAGTCGGCTCTAATTGAAAGGCATCAAGGTAAAGCTGCAACAACTGAGGATGGTTTGCCAAGTCATCCTCTTTCATCCATTTAGCATCCATTGGTGAACAATTGTGAAACTTCACCCAATAGCTTATGGAAGCTTTACCTTTGACCTTTTCTCTTTATGTGCCAAAATCTGTTCAGATACCAATATCCTATTCAGCTCCTTTACATTGGACTGAATTTCAGCAGATACATCCTTAGGAACATCACCATAAAAAGGCCTCAACAAGCTCACATGAAAGGCATAGTATATCTGCTAGTGTAGAGGTAATTTCCATGATAGCCAGCATTAAACGGAGCATTTGCATGACCAGCACTTATTCCTTGAGCCTCAAAAGCACGACGGAGTATCGATGCTTGCCCATATGCGTGATTTTGCACACCGGGCATCATACCGATGCCGCCATACATCGGATTATGCATTCCATGAGCCATACCCAAGTACATTGGGTTATGCAAGCCGTGCATTGGTTGCTGAAAATTATGGGGAGGTGTGCCATACATTCCCACATTTGGTCGCTCACCCACCATAGCATGAAAAATTGTGCTACCACCAAAGTAAGCTGGCTGCCCTAAATTCTCATGCAAACCTTGCTGTCCAAAAACCATAGGATTAGCATTTACATCATGAACTTGCATATGCATTTCTTGCCCAACTGGCACCAACTGCTTTTGACCATGAGCATCTTTAGGAGCCTCTTGAGAAAGCTTTGGCTTGTTCTTCAGTGCATCTTGCTGTCCCGAAGTTCTAGAAGAGGATTTTCTCTTCTTGCCCTTGTTGTCCTTTGTAGGAGTGTTCAAAAACCGAGTAAACCGAGGATCTTTTGCCAATTCAGCAAAGATATTGGCTGCTGCCCTCATTCGATTCTTGAATGCATCATCGAATTCCATTTCCCCTTGTTGATCATCATCCTCTTTTTACATTGAGGGTCCAATATCTTGGCCTTCAGCCACATTTTCAGCATGTTGTCCATGATTCGTGCCTTGTCCAAGATTAGGCATTGCATTTCCTTCTTTCCCATGTGAATGTGCATTATGAGAGGCATCATTACTGCTTGATTGCATCCCATTGTATGAAGACATATTGCTGTAATTTCTCAGCTGAGCACAAAGATTAGCACTAGCACAAAGCTTTGGCTTGCAGTCAGGTGCCTCGGGCCCACTAAATCAAGAGATTTGATGTATCCCGGCAATGGAACCATGAAACCAACTTTCCTTCTTGGAATGGGTGGTGATAACCTGATTTAAGAGTTAATTACAGCAATAAATAAATGCACATAAAACGAAATACACACTTTACCATAACATACTTGGACAGTAGACTCCCTGTTGGCCCCAAAACTGGCGCCCCTTGCGGTATTTCTTTAGCTTTCATCACAACTCGAGATTCTTCAATCTCCTCTTGCTAACCAATTGCTCTTGTTGTCATAGATGACCAGCAAGCCTTTTGGGTCATTTGCCCCTTGATTCACCTAGGACTTCTTCTCCAATTTGACCCTTGGTTGGCTAAATGTTGCCCCAAATCAATTTGGGATGGGCTGGCTCCTGAAATCCCTTGATAATCTTCAATTATCAGCTGCTGATTTCAGTCCCTTGAGCCTTCAATCCATGGCAGGGTTTACTGCAGAAAGTACAGATTAGCCCACAAAAAACGGCTGAAATCTCCTCCAAATGGCTAAGAATTGCTGAGAATGGTTGAGCATAGGCTCGAGAAAATGAAGAATGCTGTAGAGAGAGAAAATTCTGAGATTTGTCGCGAAGAACTGATCAAAATTAGCTGCTGATTGCCAGCTTCCCAAGGTTAAGAATATGCAATCTCCATCACCAAAATGGTCTTCAATGGCTGGGAATTGGCCCCAAGAGCCGGCAACAACAGTCCAACATCTCTTTCCAATAGCTCCAAAATGAAAAAACGAGATTTCCCTCTCCCTTCAGCCCTATTTAACCCTTCCCCCACTTGCATGGGAAAGTTTTGCCAAGTGGCAGCTTTCTTAATCCATTTTCAGCAATTTTCAGCCATTTAATTAATTTTCAGAATTAATTAACTCTGTAAATTAATTCAGCCCTTAATCCATGCCAAGAAAATTGACCTTGCCCATCCAAAAATTAATTGGCTAGGCCATTTGCAACCCAAAGTGGTCCCATGCATTAATTGACCCTTGGACAAGCATTAATCCATTAATTAATGCCTAGTCCCCTAGTGTCACCATTGACACTTAATGGCCAATTAATGGTCCTAGGGGCAAACTGACACCAAAATTCACCTAGAATCTAACAAGTGTAATTTGTTACAACTTTTTCCTTTGATACCCATCTTTTCACAGGATCCTTTGGTCTTCAACTGTGAAAAAGTAGCTTGCACCTCACATGTGCAACATATGTGCATCTTTTAATTGCACATTTGATTAATCCTTTAATTAAATGTCAATTAAACATAAGCAAAGCATCAAATTTTCTCGTCCGCGTTACATCATCTATGTCACCCAAAACATACAAGACCAATCTGCCAAATATGTCTCTGAACATGTGACCATGGAATCCCCGCCTTCGGTTAGAACCGCCAAAGAATCCGAGCTCTAGGATTTGTACCTGTTAGACTTCGGTCGATGCGTCAAGGAAGTCCCTCTCTGGATCTTGTGCATCTGTATAGACATATAGATGAGGCACGGCTACCCCATCTCACCACCCTCTCACACTCCCTCTGTGGCACTGGAGAGTTGTGAGGAATGTCCGCATCACCACTACTAGAAAGTAGCTGAGGAAGGGGTCACTAAGCCCTTTCCACGATCCGAAGAAGAGGATCCCTTCCGCGCCTTGGACTTCGCCTTGGCTGGAGGATCAGAATTGGAATCTGAGGCAGATGATGACTTGTCGGAGGAGTCCGCATCCCTCTTCGTCTTCTGCTCCTTGTTCTTCCTGGAAGTTGCTAACTCTTTGCAGTCCTTCCGTAAATGACCTTTTTTGCCACAGTAGTAACACTGGGCCTTCAACTTCTTCATCTTTGAACCCCTCTTTGAAGCTGCAAAAGCCTCATCTGAACCTCCATAATGTGACGGAAGCCGCCCTTGTAGTTGCAAAGTAGCCTCATGCTCAAGTAGCATAGAGGACATGTGAAGAAAACTGACAGGAGTCGTAAGATGTCTGCGTCCGTAAAGCATTCACCACTCCATCAAATTCCCGAGGAAGCTTGTAGAGTACTGTACCAACAAGATGTGCCTCTGATAGGGCAGACTGCATAGTGCGAAGCTGGTCCTGGAGTTGGGTAACTTGATCGAAGTAAGGCTAAATAAGCACGGGCATCATCCGAATCCCATGTAAGCATTGCCTCCTCATGGTTGTCTTCATCAAAATCAAATGGAACTGGAGAAGGTTGTTGAGGACGTGCCATAGCTCCGTTAACCACGTACCATAACCGCTTCTAAATAAACCAAGCCTTCATCACCGCACTCCACATGTAATAATCAGGGCCATGGAGCTTGTCATCAATGGATGTGCATGGAGGAGCCATCTGGAGAGGATTTAGAAAAGAAGTAGAGAAACGAAGGGATTGGGAGAGGGAACACAGCCAAACCATGAGCACAAACTGCAAAAACCAAGAGTTCACATGGAGTATAACCCAAAAACTGATCAAAAGAAGCCAAAATCTGCTGCACAAAGTCAAAAAATAAGTTGAAATCTGCTAGAAACAGCAAAAACGGCCTGTTTTGCGAGTTGCCCAGCCCCAAAATAGTGCTGTAAATAGCTAAATGCAGGTTGCACATTGCCTAAACAGGTGTAGGGAACTGTTGCCAGCAGCCTGATGAGGAAAATACAGGCAGCAGGAGGTGTTGGACAGGCAAGCAATGCATATGCGATCAAAACGCAGAGTAGGAAAGCCAAAATTTGGTCGCAATCAGGTTGACAGCAGTCGCCAGGGCAGCAGAGGGGTAAATCAGTCCTGAAAACAGCAATAAAGCACAATAGAAACACAAAACCTGAAAACTGATACCATGTTAGAAGTGGTGCAGCAATGGAAGCATAAACAACATGCTGAAATAAACTGCTGAAACACAAGACAAGAGAAAGAATAAACACAAATACAGATGAGAACTCAGATGTATGCCCGGGAAATGGAATCCACATTGAACACGAGACAGCAGCATACAACAGTGAGTCATTGGCTGTGTGGGCACCGTGGCATCGGCTCCTCTCTCCTCGGAAAAATCCACAAATGATGGCTGAAGTACAGGAGAGGAGGAGGAGCCCTATCAATATATAGACATAAAATGGGGGGAGCATTAAATGCAGTCGGCCAGTATTAAATGCTCCCTAGCCCTAAAAAAGGGCACCAGAAAATGCAAAAAAAAAAAAAAAACTATAAAAAGGCCACAGCCTCTGCAGCACAGACTCACCTTGCGCTGACTAATCTGCTAACAGTGTGTAGTCTTCGGCGACTTAGCAGCGGATATCAGCTTGTTCGTAGATTATGGGAAGGATGCCTACTATCTCTGCCTTGCAATATGATTATTCTTGCCTCTTCCATTTCCTTCGATGGACATCTCTGTGGCATATTTGGTGTACTCGGAATGCCTTTATTTTTGATTTTGCCTCAGGCATCCATGGTCATGTGGCCCATGTTCGTGGTTTAGTGTTGTAGCAGATCTCCTCTATGGTTTCAATTGATCTGGTTCTTCCTAACATTGCTGCTCCTCCTTGGTTGGATATTGTTCACTCCACTCTAGCTGTCCTTTCTGTGTGATATTTGTGTTATAGGGTCTTGGTAGCCTTTCACCTTGATTTGTGTTTTTGTTTTGTTTTCTTAGCTGACCTGATGGTCTGATGTAAATATTGCTACTTAATTCAATTATTTTCACGGAGAGAGAGAGAGAGAGAGAGAGAGAGAGAGAGAGAGAGAGAGAGATTTTGATTATTGTTAGATTTATTTATCCCGGTGTGTAAACACACATTATTGCATGTAAAAGTGCTTATTTAGGTGTGAATACCTTTTACAGCACTTAGCATTGAATAAGGTCAAAGGTGTAGGTGGATATCTCTGTTGAGCTAAAAATACATTAACCTGACTTAAATAGCCCCATAACATGCTTAATTAGTGAAAAAACCATCTAATTTTAAAAAGAAGTGCAATCCTAGAGAGTTATTGTGTCCCACATGCAAAACCCTAATTTGGGTGTCCCAAACTTTTTGTAAATAGGCATGCAGCACACCACTCTCCCTCAATCTCGTTTTTGTAGGTTTCAGGAGCCATATCCCTATTCTCTACATCTTGTTTTTGTGGAGGAAATCGTGGTCAGAGCTTCCCCCATCTATCTGCTACCATTTGGTGCTTGATTTCAGCCTTTGTCCACATCCTGTTGCTGCTGTCATGACCTGCTTGCTGTTGTCTCCACTTCTCTATAGCTGTTGCCTAGTAGCTTGGAGTTGTCGTCTATTGCCAGATCCTTGCGTTTACTATTGGTGCTGTTAGCTGGACTTGCCGCCTACTGCGAGACACTATCGCCATCATCAATAGTTAAGTGTTTGGCTGAGTTTTTCTCTTCTCTAATAGTCATTTGTATCTTTTGTACAATTGTTTGCAGCTTTTGGCTGTTGCCCAGTCTTCTCTCTCCTCAAGTACATGTATTTTTAGTCTTTCTCTTTCCTGCATTGTCGTCTGTATCAAATTCAACCTTTCCTGGCTACGTTTGCTGGTGTTCGACACACAGAGGTTGCCTTGCTGCGTTTCAAGATTTGTTCGGAGTGTGACACACTCTCCAGCTCATAACCTCTGCCTTGATCCTAGAGATATGAGAGTTCAAGGTTCATTATTCACTACATAGTATGTTTGTTGCATGAGCATTGTATATTCATTATTCATTCACTTCATTATTCATTGTGTTCACGGTCTCTGAGTTACCTTAATCCTAACCCTAATCGTGTTTTATGTTTAGTAGTTTGTGCTTTGTCATATGATTGGTTTTGTGTTTGCTGCATTTAGATAATTTTTTCACATGTTATCAAAGCTAGGTACTCTCTTAGAAACCTTGGCCTTTCATTGGAAAGCTCATCCGTAAAAGTAGGAACAACAGAAGGGTTAGATGACTTCCAACACATTCACTACACCACTCCGATTTCCACAACTAAATATCGATAGAAACGATCAGGATTGGGTCTCTAGCTTACTTCTGCCCGATCTAACATGGACGAAGAACTATTGGACTACCATGGAGTCCACAGACCATATCAGATTTCTGCCACCGAGTATGATCTCATCCTTACGCATAGGGCTCAATAGGAGGTTGAAGGTAAGCCCAAGTTTTCTCCTTTAAATTTGGTGCATAGAATGAATGATCTTGTAGGACCTTCAGAATCTCCATTACGAATGGCCATCCACAAGTGGAACCTAGCTCGGATTACACCTCACTTTCATAGTATATCTTTTCTCTAATGCTAGGTATGAACCCTATTATTTCAGATTCTATGCCAAGTGATTATGTATTTTTTGTTGGACCAAGGGATGCTCATCAAGAAGGGACTCTTCAAAACAACCTTTGGTTTTTGAGTAATGAGGAAGAGAGGTATTTCTTTATGGACTCAAAACTAGGTAAGAAAGTGAAATAAAAACATGTAAGTATTCCGTCTCTTCCTTTTCCTTGAAATGATTTTATTTCTCATGGTCAATTTGGAGTAGGTGCGTCTTTATCCAATGCATTTAATGGAGAAAAAGAACCAACAATGTTTCCTATAACAACATTCATCACAAATCCATTTAAGCTCCCACCCATCTCTCCCTTATCTTCTGTTGCACCTTCCTTTCCACTTCTATTAAGTGCACCACATTGTTCACCACAAACCATACTAGGGGATTCTGCACATTTATACACAGCCTTTAGGGTCTCTACATACTCATTTTTCCATGGTGTAGTTGTGACGGAGGCTCGACCTTCCACACACACACTTTTGAGTTATCCCTCTGGAAGTGCACCCTAGATATACTCGAGTATGGATCGTTTGGTATCGTAGTTTGTCTCTATGGCATTATCTAGTGGACCATCCGGTCATTATGTTGAACCCTAGCTGATATTTCGACAAGACTATTGTGTCCTAGTGCCTCCATCTCCACCTATGGTATCGTATGGATCTATGTTTGTTTCGGTACCTTTGCAGCAATTAGTACTTATTGGACATCAACAATCTACTTTTGCCTATCCACCTTTACTTCCTCCTCTTCCTTATCACCATTTAACTTATTGTCCACCTTACCCTACTTATCTAGAGGGCATGTGCTCATGGAAGGCTTATAACGCCTCCTCTATTGTTGAGCTTATGCACGGCTTATTGCTTGTGTTTCACTCTTAGCTTTATAATTTTGACTTAGTATTCAAGCATTGGGCACACTTGACTGACCACTATGTGGCTCGGGATAGGACCCGTCACATCAATTTAGATCACAAGCTCCAAAATTTCAAAATCATAGACAAGGATGACTTGAAAGTCAAGTTGGCTGAGTATTGGCATCTTCTCCTTGAGTTCTCAACCACTGGGGCACCTAGTTCTATGATTATGAGGTTACCTTGTTTCTTAACAAGCTACCAAGAAAATATTTCTGTTTTGTGTAGTAGATGATTATTTCAGAACCTCAGATGCCTACATTTTATGAGTTTAGTGTTAATTGTTGTGTTATACATGGTTGTTCGATCAATTTTATAAGACGTCGACGTCCTCGATAGAGGGGGCTCTAGTTGCATCTTCTTAGAGGAAGCAATAGGGCAAGGGCAAACAAAACTCAAATCCAAATCAAAATCAAAACAAGGCTAGTGAATCCTAAGGAATCTCTCAATCTACTCTTAAACTTGGATGATAGAATGTACCTAAAAAGAGTAGGTATTGTCAACATTGTCAAAAGGTTGGCCACTGTGACAATGAATGTTGTTCTAAGGCAAAAGGTACACAATCCCCGCATCCCAATCGAGTAACCCCTAGTAGGGGAAGTAGAGTGGTGGCAATCCTTGTGAAGAAAACTGCTAGGCTTTGTACGAAGGAAATACAGAGTGTATGACCACGACAAAAACACAAAGAGACAGACATAGACACAAAACAAAACTCAAATCCTAAATCCTAAACACAAAACTCAAAACTCAAATATAAACAAAAGAAGGGAGAGAAGAACACAACTCTAAAGTGAATAAATACTATAAATGAATGTAAGGGTGTACAGATACTCAAGGGCAGAGCAATGTGTTGGAGAGTGACATCCATTGGAGACGGATCCCAAGTCTGTGACCACTAGAGTCGGAGTGAGGAATCTGCAAAACGATGATGCCAGAAGGGCCCGGAGCACAAACGCAAGTATGAGAAGGGTGAAGGGTTTCTCAACACTCTCTCTCAGGCCCAAAAAGGGGAACAAGAGAAGAGCGAGGTGGAGATGCAATGCTATATACTGAAGAATGCTCATGCAATAGGTGTCACTTGGACAGTGTCCCTCGTGGGGAAATTGTTTACTTGCCCAAGTGTCCTAGTACAAAGATGACGAAAACATGCAATGCATAGGAGGAATGTTAGACTTTGTGTGGTGCTGAGAACCATAAGGATATGCCCGTACTCGATCTTGGGAGGTGACTCAATGCTGACCAAGTGACCAAGGCAAGAAGAAGAAGAGGAGGAAGAAGATGTAGAGGATCCCTAAGATCCAAGATTTCCATCGAAAAGGGAACCTATAGTAAAAAACAGTAGATAGAGTGAACTGGAGAAACCGAAATTCAACCTCGGGAGAGAAGCTACTAGCTCCGTGCATCCATGCTGGAAGGAATACGAAGGCCTCGTCACTAAGTCGCAACTGAACCTCCGAGGTCTCGATCTAGGTGGTACCTAAAGATCTTGGGTATCAGTAGAAGAGATGATTGGTCGAAGACAGCCACCCCAAGAAAGTAGAGGATGGGTGAAGAACTTCATGTAGAGTAGGTTTCCCCTCTGAGGTGGGAGGTGGAGGGGCCCCTGTTGAAGTCGAAGAATAAGTAGATGCCCCCTTTGAGGGCAAAGAAGTAACATCCCCCTCTGAAGTAGATAGGGAATCCAAAAACTCATGGATCACAGACTTCGAAATGTCTGATGACGAAGGAAGTGCCGTCGATTGTGCCGAAAAAGGTATCTGGGGTGCCGAAGAGCTCCAAGAGGTAGCCTCTCGAACCTGAGTAGTCGAGGGTGGGGAAGGGTGGGGCTCAGAATGAGCAAGAGGTGGGCAAACAGTCGTTGCCTCTCAGTGGAGCAAATTGGGTAGTCGAAGAAGAGGAAGGAGTCAAGCAGCCATTGTCTCTCGAAGGAGCGGACTAACGAGGAGACGGTATCACACAATCGTTGTCTCTTGATGGAGTGGACTGCAGAGCCGTAGGTCGTGGAAGCCACTGTACCTGAAAATAAGTGGGAGAAGATTGCCGCTGGCATTGCGACGATCTCTAGGAGGTTGTAGTGCCAATCAATCCTTCATGTGCTCGAAAGGACTTAGTGCACATCGGATGTGTCTTATTGCCTTGGGCATAGTACTCTAATAGCCGATGCAGAACAATCTCTGTGGCCCAAAAAGGGGAGGTGGCACAAGGAGTGCCTGGTGGAAGACACATATACTCCGGGGGGGTGGGGAGTAAAGGTCGAAGTCGGCAAGTATCGGTGGTGTGTCCGGTGATGTCACAGTAGGAGCACCTAGTAGTCTGGTCATCTATTGGTAAAGAAGCCATGGATACCAGTGTGTCTTGCTGAAGAAGGAAGAGGTCAGCTACCATGAACCATGAACCGCAATGTTTGCCTCAAGGGGTGTGAGGGCAGTGTGAAGCACGAACTGCAATGTTCGTCTCAAGGGGTGGAAGGGTAGTGGAAGGGCTGGAAGTGGGCTGCCAGTGGGAGGAGGATGTGACCAGCAGTAAGAGGTTGCAACAAGTAGAAATATGTAGGTGAGGAGAGACTAAAAACGCAGGCAGGGCAGCCTGTAGGAGAGAGAAAGACTAAAAACGCAGGCAGCAGGACTATGATGACGTGGCAGGCTGTACGGCAGCAGGTCTGCACAGGAACAATAGTCGCCTGGCTGGAATCAGCTCTCAGAACTGCGTGAAGAGGGCTGGAAATCAAGCGCCAACTGATGGAGACAACACTGGATAGATTCGACTGAGATGTCCTCGGCGAACGGGGTGTGGGCAGCAAGGTGAAACAACCTGAAACCTGCAAAAACGAGATGTTGATGCAACGGAAGAAGAAGAGAAGTGGATGCCGAACCCGCCACCGATCTTTGCCTGCACTGGAATGGAGGATCTTCGCTGCTAGGTGAGCAGATCCAGCTCTGATACCATGTCAAAAGATGATGTACCAGCGAGACAGTAGGGTTTGCGGAGAGGAACACGGAGTAAACTCGGCAAACATGGAGAAGAGAAGAGAAGACAGAAAAAAACTCTGATGAATGGAAGGATGAAGTTCTGAATCATGGAGTGAATGTGATACAAGGGAACGAGGGTACCGTAGCACAAGCCCGAATGAATCAGCCATCAGGAATGAATGAGAGTGGCCTATAAATAGGCACAATTAGTCTAGGATGGTGCCCCTTTTTGGGGCTGCAAACCCTAAACGCAAACCCTAAATGCAAAACGCAGAAACTAAAAAACGTAAACTGCGGGTGAAGGGTTTCTCATTAGATGGAAGGTGGCCCCCATATGAGTATAAACGTAAATTGTGGATGTCACTTGTATGAGGAGGAGCACCAACACGTGTCGCTTGGTTGGTCTGGAACCAATTGGTCTGGATTCAAACACAAGCTACAGAAGGTGATGAAGATGCTGGCGATGGTGGCTAGAAGATGCTAAACGTAGCCTGGAGGAAGGCACCAAATAGTGGGGGCGACAGCGTGGAGGAGGGTGCTAGGGCATTGCAAGGGCTGATGGAGAGGTGGCAGCAATCTCGAAGGCTAGACAGCCACATAGAGGTAGACTGATGGGCTGAAATCTGCACTCAAGGGTGGAAACCTGCACAGACGGGAATGAGGCTGAATGGGAGCAGCTTGTCTATTTATAGATGTTGAAGGGTGCCCTAAAGAATTAGGGTTTTTGGGGGACCACTGAAACTCTCTCGGGCCACTCCCCTTTTTAGGGTTTTTCATTAATTAAGTGTGTTTTGGGGCTGTTTAAGAATGCTAATCAGTTGAAAAGCGTGTTTTAGCTCAACACTCCCTCTTAGGCCGAAAACTGAACTGAAAGGTTGGGCTAGCCACTTTGATTTTTACTTACCCCAAGGTGTGTCCTAGCCCAAAGTAGTAAGGGCATTGGACAAAGGGTGCACGTCGGCTACCTAGTGGCCTACCGAGACTATAGAGGCGATGGTTATCTTACCAAGGGAGTCCAAGTAGTCACCCCTGAGAGGACAAGGCATCAAAGGGTGCACGTGGGCTGCCCAGTGGTCTACCAAGCCCTATAAAGGCGGATGGAACCGCATTGAACTTTGAAAAAAAAGAAGTGAGAGTTAAATTGTATGGGATGCGGCCGATTGAGTAATAGTGACCTAGAAGATGAGAGTAGGGAGGGTACACCCAACACATTACAAAACAATTCAAGCTTACCTATCCACTCGAGGGTGTCGATGACGAGGAAAAAAAAGGTGGAGGTATCCATGTGATGGAGTATGGTGGTGTGGTGACAACAGTTGCTGGTGAAAACAACTTAGGATCCGCTCAAGTGGTGCTTTGCACAATGAGATACAAAGTATGCTACATGCTTTAGAATGCTCATGCAACAAGTGTCACTTTGACAGTGTCCCTTCGGGGAAAATTGTTCACTTGCCCAAGCGCCCGAGTACAAAGATGATGAAATCATGCAATGCAAAGGGGAAAGGTACAACAGGGAGGAAGAAGCCGATGTTGGACAAAGTGCTGAAGCCTGTAGAATGCTAAGAAGGGTAGGAATCCCCTCTCAACGTGGATGTAGATGCCGAAGGAGGAAGAGGATCCTAATGTCGGTCTTCATGTGGTGCTAAGAACCATGATAAATGATGAAAAGGATGAAGCACCCTGCTGGAAGAGTAAGGTAGAAGTCATTGCCATGATAGCATCAAGAGAGATGCTGCACAATCCGTCTCGGAAGGGGAAGCCTTCATGCTGGAAGAAGAACAAACACTCCTAGGATGATGAAACCATGAAAGGAATGGTGTGCATCCCCAGGTCTCCACCGGCCCAAGAAGGACCAAAGCAAATCTGCAAGTTAGCCCGACTGAAATACAAAACCTTGCAAAAGAGAGAAGAATTTGCAAGCACAGAGGTGAGTAGTGAGATGCTCCAAAGCAAAGCATAACAGAAAGAAAAAGCTAATAGAAAGTATAATGCAATGAATGTGTATGTGTGTGAGAATGCAATGGAAGATATAAGAATAGGAAAGCTAAGGGCAATGAATCCTATGGGCCCGACTCTAAGAGTACAAAACCTAGAGACATGCTAGTCTACGAGTGTGGTCACTATTGCGTATGCCCAATAGTAGATCTTTGCCAATGAAACACCTGAAGAGATGGAGAGGGAGGTGAGATGGATGCATGAAGTGCAATGGGATCGAAAAACCTGTAGACCAATCAGACAATCCCTCAGGGGTAGTGAAAGAGACTATCTTCTGAGGCTGTCCACATGCCACATGTTCAGCAACAACGACTGGTGTTGAAGGAGCAGATGAAGCAGAAGCGGGAGGCGTAGCCCCACTGGATTGTGTAGTTGCAACGGTTTGTTGAGGCTTTTTAGTTGGGAGTCCTTGGGCCTTGGAACAACACTCCTCGTCCACATGGCTGGATCTCTGGCAGTGTGTGCAAAACCTATTTTTCTTAGGGAGTTGTTGCCAGATAAGTCTTGATTCTTTGGTTCCATTTGAGGAAGAGGTGTCACCCTTGGATTGGCTTGCCTTTGCATCTTGCGAGTTCTTGCAACTGTTGGTTTTCCCTCTCAAAGAAGAGGCAACCAACCCCCTCTACTCTGAATAAGGTTGTGATGAGGATTTCTTGTGGACTTGATCATGCAGTCTCATGTAATGCAAGAACTGATACTCAAACTCATAGAAGGTCGGCAGTCTAGGCTGTGAGATGATATGCTGGATGAAATTGAAGTATTTTTTGTTAGCGATCAGATCCTGTCCGTACAGGCAGACAGTCGGACTGCCACGTGGCAGTCTGACTTGTACCTGGACAGCCGGCTGCATTTAATGCAGCCGACCTGCATATTCTGGGCGATTTTATGCTGGCTATTTATAGCCGTTGTTCTGCAGTCTCTCCCATCTCTGATCGCAGGTTTCAGGCTGGAGACTCGTGCAGATTACATCTCTGTTTGCAGATTTCAGGTTGGAGATCGTGCAGACTGCAGCGGACTTTGAGGTGAACAGTAGGTTGCATCATCAAGGTGGAGACACGCAGTCCCGCGCACTGCGCTCGTGTACATATCTGCATATCTTTGTATACAGCACACTTTATACAGCAGATCTTCATCTTCCACTGTCTCTTTCTCTCTCTTCTCTCTGCGTTCTCTCTCTCTCTCAGTCTTGGTCCCACACTTCCGCATCGCTGCACTCTGACATGGTATCAGAGCAGTGAAGAAGGGCTGACTGAGTGAAGAACCAACCTGAAGAGGAGATTCCATCGCGACACAAGGCTGCGTTTCCAGCGTTCGAGGGCGAGCGGGAGGGCTGCGCATCGGAACAAGGCTGAAGCGAGCGTGGGCGCACGGGAAAGGAGTCCAGTTGGTGGATTTGCTGCTGTTTATTGCTGTTTGAAGAGGAGGAAGGCTGAGTTTTCAGTCTTCAAGTGCAGGTTTTGCTTTTTCATCGCCTCCTGCGGGTAAAGAAGGTTCGGGACGCGGAAGAAAGAGCCCTATCAGGCTGCATTTTCATAGTCAGAGGGGGCTGCTTTTGCGTTTGTGAAGGCATTACAGGTGAAGATGTCTACAGAGATTGACTTGGAGTTCTAGACGATCATGGACCAGAAGGTGCCTGTCTTACCGGCTCTTCCCGTAGATCAAAAGCTCGATGGCGACAATTACCGCATCTGGCGCGTGATGATGTTGGCCATCCTTGAGTCTTATGATTTGGCGGAGCTTGTACAGGAGGAGATCGACCGGCCCTCGGTGAGAGACGAGTCCAAACTCTCTTCCCATGCTCGTGCGGAGTTGGCCAAGGCACAATCTCACTGGGATAAACTGAATGCCCGGATTCGTTCTTTTCTTTTTCTGTCTTGTACTATAACTGTGATAGCCCACATCGAGCACTTGACGGTGGCTCGGGAGATATGGCTGGAGCTTGATCAAATGTATAATCGGATGACCTTATGAAGCGGGTTTCTTTGGAGGTGCAGATGTGGACCTTGTCCGTGAACAAGTCTTCTTCGTTGCGGGAGCACATCAACAAGCTTAGACAGCTTCAGATGCAGGTTCAGAATGCGGGGAAGCCGATTTCCTCCGAAGATATAGCGATCACACTTTTGTCCTAGTTGCCGCCACGATTCGGTGCTTTCTACTCCGCCCTTATTGCTTCGGGGTGAGAGTCTACTCTTCGGTGGGAAGAGCTGGTTCCTATGGTCTTGGACCAAGAGGAACAACTGAAGGGACAGCATGCTTCCAAGTCGGAAGCCTTGACAGGTCAAGCCTCTCAAAAGAAGGGGAAGGACTAAAAGAAGAAGAAGGAGGACAACAAGTTAAAGAAGGACAAGGACAAAGAATCCACATGCCATATTTGTGGAAAGACCGGCCATTGGAAGAAGGATTGCCTTGACAAAGACAAGAAGGACACCAACAAGAAGGACACGAAGGATTCTGGAGCGGTGGCTGCACTCTCATCAGCTGCATTTCTTCATCTAGCTGTCATTGAGGACTCTACACCGAATGCTTCTGATGCTGCGATGACAGCTTCCCAGGCTCGAGAGTGGATCGTTGACAGTGGTGCCTCCCGGCACATGACTCCTTCATCAGTTGGTGTTGCCCAGTTGCGACCTTCGTGTGGGCAGATTCTCATCGGAGCTCTTCGGTGTCTATTGCAGGACGGGGTGAGATGCAGCTTATTTCAGATGGATGTGGTGGTACCCATATCTCAGAGGTCTTGCATGTGCCAGGTCTAGGGTATCATCTACTTTTGGTTCATAAGATTTGTTCACTTGGACTTTTGGTGGAGTTTGACAGTGATTCGGTGCGAGTCCTTGATCGTGGGTCAAGGAAGGTTCTCTCATCAGGATATGAGGAGAACGACATCTACAAATTGACGTCTTCTACTGCCCTCCCTACTCTTCTTCTTACCTCTCAGACATAGTCAGAGCTATGGCATGCTCGGTTTGGTCACCTCAACTATGATTATCTTCGGAGGGCGTCACGTGGATAGCTTGTTCGAGGGTTGCCGGACATAGTGGTAAGCCAGCAGCCATGCGTCTCCTACATTCGTGGGAAACAGCATAGGGATGTGATTCCCAACAAAGCTTCGCGGCAGCCTACTTCCCCGATGGAGCTTGTATCTACGGATCTCTGTGGCCCTATGAGGAACGAGTCCTTGAGAGGAAGCTCGTACTTCATGTTGATCGTAGATGACTACAGCAGGATGACTTGGGCCTATTTCTTGGCGTTGAAGTCAGAAGCTTTCTCCCACTTCAAGGATTTGCTTCTCTTTGAGGAGAACCGATCAGGCCGGCGATTGAAGACCTTGCGATCCGACAAGGGTGGTGAATTTGTTTCTAATGAGTTAACTCGTTTCTGTGCAGATAAAGGTATTCACCAGGAGTTTGCTAAGCCCAACACTCCTCAAGAAAATGGCATTCTTGAACGGAAGAACCGAAGTGTGATCGAGATGGCGCGCACCATGATGGAGTATTGACAGACACCTCGGTTTCTGTGGGCCGAGGCTGTGGCTACTGCAGTTCACATCCTTAACTGATCCCCCACTTCGGCCGTTGATGGGATGACACCTTTTGAGGCTTACTTTGGGACTAAGCCCGATGTTTCTTATTTTAGGGTTTTTGGGTGTGATGCCTATGTTTACATTTCCAAGACTCATCGTGATAAATTTGAAGTAGCTTCCCGAAGACAGGTGTTTGTTGGCTACAGCTCTCAGTCCCAAGGCTATCGTTTGTATGATCCCGTCAAGCGGGATGTGTACACCAGTCGAGATGTGCGGTTCGTGGAGGTTCCGGCCATAGTAGCGGGTGAGGAGCATCCCGTTCTTGGAGATCCAGGGGAGAGTTGGGCTCCCGAGATAGTTCCTTTGGAGCCCGCGCCTTTTGATTCCGATTCTGTTTCTGATACAGAGTCTACTGTTCCACCAGTCACCCCCGAGGAGTTACCACTGGTGGATATCCCAAAGTCTTCAGCTGATGGAGAGAGACGAGGAGAGGTCCGGCCTCCTCCTCGTTGGGCCCGTGACACACTCCGAGATTCAGGGATCGAGGGGGTCCCTGAGGAGTGGGGACCGCAGGATGGTCCGCGGCGGTCACGGAGGCACCAGGCACATTCTACGGAGCTTGTTTGCTCTAACTATTGTTTGATGACCCGTGTTATGCAGGATCGAGAGCCCACTTCCGTGAAGGAGACTTTACAGTCCGCACCATGGAAGAAAGCTATCGAAGCCGAGTTGGAGGCTATTGAGAGGAATGGCACTTGGTATCTCGTACCTCGCCCCCCGAATAAGAAGGTGATTGGCGTCAAATGGGTCTTCAAGACCAAGTACCTTAGCGATGGTTCTTTGGAAAAGCACAAGGTTCGCCTTGTTGCTAAAGGTTTTGCACAGTGCCTAGGGATTGTTTGTCATGATACTTTTGCCCCCACTGCTCGTATGGCGACTATTCGAGCTGTTCTTGCCTTGGCTGGCCATAGGAGATGGCCTGTCTACCAGCTGGATGTGAAGTCGGCCTTCCTCAATGGTGATTTGAAGGAGGAGATCTATGTCGAGCAGCCTCCTGGCTTTGGATCTTCAGATGGGAAAGTCTACAGGTTGAAGAAGGCCTTGTATGGCCTCCAGCAGGCTTTGCGTGCATGGAACGAGAAGATTGATTCGTTCCTTCAGTCACAGTTGGGATATCGGCGTTCCAAGGCCGATCCGCAGCTTTATGTACATACTTTCGAGGCTGGTTGTGTGCTTTTTGTGTTGTATGTTGATGATTTGATTGTCACAGGTGATCATGCACAGAAGGTCAAAGAGACGAAGGCAGCTTTACATCAGACGTTCGAGATGACGGATTTGGGTCTACTCCATTTCTTCTTGGGCCATGAGATTTATCAGTCTCAGAGGGGGATTTTCATCAGCAGAGATATGTACAGGAGCTCTTGGTTTCTTTTGCGATGGAGGATTGTCGGACCATTTCTACTCTTATGGATCCGAACTGGAAGGCCACTTCACATTCAGCTTCTCCCATGGCGGATGCTTCCCGCTATCGTCAGTTGATTGGATCATTGATTTGGCTCCTTAACACTCGTGTTGATCTTTGTTTTGCTGTTGGTCTCTTGGCGGGGTTCATGAGTGAACCTCAGACGGTGCATTGGTAGGCTGCCCAGCGGATACTTCGGTACTTGAGGGGGACATTTGACTTAGGGATTCATTATCCAGCAGGCACAGGTGGTTCAGATCTTGTACTTGCAGGTTGGAGCGACTCGGATTGGGCTGGTGATGTGGACCACAGGCGGTCTACAACAGGTTACTGTTTTACCTTGGGTGCCGGTGTTATCTCATGGAGTAGCAAGAAGCAGCCCACGGTAGCCCTTTCGTCTACTGAGGCAGAGTATCGGGCCGCGTCTTCCACCACATGTGAGGTTGTGTGGCTTCGGAGATTGTTGGAGGAGCTTGGCTGCCCCCAGACTTGTCCTACTTTGCTGCAATGTGACAATGAGAGTTGCATTGTCTTGGCATGGAATCCTGTTTTCCAGGCCCGGACGAAGCACATAGAGATTCAGTACCACTTCATCAGAGAGAAGCTTCTGGATGAGACCATCGCTGTGGAGTACTGCAAGACGGAGGACAATCTTGCAGATTTGTTTACGAAGGCGCTTCCCCAGGCTCTACTTCGGAGACATGCCAGATCCCTCAGGCTTCTGCCCCGCCCAGGCTCTGAGAGGGGGTGTTAGCGATCAGATCCTGTCCGTACAGGCAGACAGTCGGACTGACCAGTCGGACTGCCACGTGGCAGTCCGACCTGTACCTGGATAGTCGGCTGCATTTGATGCAGCCGACCTGCATATTCTGGGCGATTTTATGCTGGCTATTTATAGCCGTTGTTCTGCAGTCTCTCCCATCTCTGATCGCAGGTTTCAGGCTGGAGATTCGTGCAAATTACATCTCTGTTTGCAGATTTCAGGTTGGAGATCATGCAGATTGCAGCGGACTTCGAGGTGAACAGCAGGTTGCATCGTCGAGGTGGAGACACGCAGTCCCGCGCACTGCGCCCGTGTACATATCTGCATATCTTTGTATATAGCACACTTTATACAGCAGATCTTCATCTTCCACTGTCTCTTTCTCTCTCTTCTCTCTGTGTTCTCTCTCTCTCAGTCTTGGTCCCACGCTTCCGCATCGCTGCACTCTAACATTTTTCAGGCAACTTATTCAAGAAGAATGTAACTTGATCGTCTTTTGACTTTTGAGAGCTAGTAGTGGCGAACTCAGTGAGTAATTGCCTATATTCAGCCAACTTGACTTTAAGATCATCCCCTTCCTTCATAGAGAACTCTTGAAGCTCAAAGTCGAGAATTATGCACCGAGTACGATCTCTAGCTGCATAGTAGTCGAGAAGGTGACTTCAATGCTTTGACACGAGCGGGAAGGGCTGTAATTGAGAGTGAAACTCAGGAAGCAATCCCTGCATCAGCTCAACATTGGTTGTGGCATTGCGGGCTCTCCATCCACGGATGTAGTCAAGGTGAGCTAGTCGAGGGTCTAGCATAAGCTCTAGGCCAATGACAAGATCCCAAAGACCCTGAGACTCAAGCACTTGTTGCACGAAATTTGACCAAGTGGTAAAATTCGACATGTTAAAACGAGTCTTATCCGTGAAGGCATTTTTGGTCGTTGCAACAAGAGTGGTAGTGCTAGGTGATGGATAATGGAGAAAAGTGTAATATGGGTAGGATGGGGAGGTGGAGTGCACTTGGGAATGGGCCCCGGAGTACCCACCAAGCATCTGGTGAGTATGCAAGGTTGATCCATAGGTAGGGATGGGTAGGCATGGGCATGGTAGCCGCATGAGGAACCTGGAGAAATTTTCGTTGCAGGTAACTTCTTCTGTGAAGGCTACTCTAGTAATACACATGGTTGCTTATTGTAGGTAAGGAGCACCCACATTCAATATATTTGCTATGCATATTAGCTGTGTTTTTTAGTTTTCTCCTTTGGAAAACCTGATCCTCTAACTCTACATTCCAGAGTGGTATGTACCTGCATACATATCAATGTTGTTGTCTTTAGTTATTGAAACACTATTGGATTTTTTGGAAATATATTTATCATCTAGTCCTATATAATAAAGAAATGATCTTAGTGCACAATGTTTATCAAGTGTGCAGATGTTCACTTATTAAGTTTGTATATATAGATTTTGAAGTGCCCACTATGGGTTTCCTTCTTGGGTTCCCCAAGGTGACCAGAAAGCATGCATTTTGTGGAATAAGTGCATTCAGCCCTTGGATATTTTTCAACTCCAGGATGCCAAATGATTCGAACTGTGCGAGGTATTCTTCTCCTTGTTACTAAATGCTTGCTATGTTTGTAACAAGCCTGACCATTTGGTCAAGGAATACCAAAGATGTCAAAGCAGAAATAGGAGCAGTCAGTAAGCCTGCACAGAAAAAGCAGCTAGAACATGCTTCAAGCTAAAGGGGCTTGTGTCGATCATAGGAGATAGTAAGGCAACTAGAGGATCTTCAAGAGAGAAGTTTGCTAAAGCTAGCAAGCCTAGGTAGGTACTCTCCTCTACAACCCAAGGATTCCAACAAGCTGCCTTGTGACAAGCCATCTGGACAGATCCTACCGTCATCTCTACCTGGGGTAAATGGAAAAGGAAAATAAAAAATTGTGTCAGGTAAACTGCCATGGTGAGGAAAAGATAGACATTTACGAACATGTATGCTGCGCTGGAAGGGTTGTCCCAGGGTTACTGATGTGATTTAGATGTAGAAGATAACTGCACTGTCCTGTTTGAATCAAGTGGCAGCACCTGTTGGAATTTGCATAATGAAGGGAGCGAAACGTAGTCCTTTGGGAAGTGGGCTATCAAAGTAATCATTGGAAGGTGAAAGACAGCTGTTGAGGGAGCGGACCGCAATCCTTTCATGCCATCGGAGATGTGAAAGATAATCACCAACTGCTGCCAAGGGAGCAAACCACAGTCCTTTGATGCGAGGGAGTGACTTGGGTAGTAAAATGCAAATCCCAAAGTGTTGGAGCTGTCAAATGTAGGGAGACCAGCCCAGATATTGACACAAGATGGATAATGATGACGCTGATGATGGAGGATAAGTCGGGCTGCAAAAACGCAGGTCTCTCCAGCCTCTGTGATAGACGAGTGACGCCAGGTGATGGAGTAGTAGTTAGGCTGTAAAAACGCAGGTCCCATCAGCTCTTTAATAGACGAGTGATGAAATCAATGACACTCGGTGATGGAGATTGTCGCTAGAGGCTAGGATGTTGATGCCAAGATGGAGATGATGACGCCAAGCAAGGCGAAGGCCTCTAGAATGAAAAACATAGGTGAAGGTGGAGCCTAAAATAGAAGGGCGCTGATGCCAAGTAGAGGATGATGACGCTAGGTGGAAGATGCTCCAAATGCAAGGCCTAATGCTAGAAGAGGGTGTCTGAAGCAGAAGAGGAAGGGTGAAGGCAGCCACGAGCCATGAACCACAATGCCCTCTTAAAGGGGTGTGAGGGCAGTGGAAGGGGCTAGTGAGAGAAGGAAAGTGGTGGTGGTGACCGAAGAAGGTGTTGAAGAATGACTGAAGAGAGACTATTTATAGGCATAAACTGTCTAGGGTGGTGTACCACTGTGTGGGTGCCCATTGAAAAAGTGGCCAAAATGTGAACACCAACCCTTTATGGGGCTGTGAGTGCGAAACCCTAAATGAAGGGTGTGAACTGAAGAAGTAATTCTCAACACCCCCTCTCAGGCCCAAAAAGGATGAAGAAAGAAGAGCGAAGAGAGATACAAGGAAGAAGAAGAGGATCTCGGAGATCCAAGATTTCCACCTAGAAGGTAACTTGTAGTAAGGAACAATAGATGGGATGAACTGTAGAACTTGATTCCACCTCAAGAGAGAAGCCACTAGCTCTGTAACTCCATGCTGGAAGGAATTCGAAGGCCTCGTCACCAAGTCGCGGTTGGAACCTCCAAGGTCTTGATCTAGTTGGTCTCTGAAGATCTTGGGTGTCAATAGAGAAATAACTGCTCGAGGACAACCATCCCAAAAGAGTAAAGGGTAGGTGACAAACTTCATGATGAGGAGGTGTCCCCCTTGAGGGTGGAGATGCAAGGGCCCTCTTTGAAGCTGAACAAGTAGAAACCCCCTCTAAGGGCAAAGAGAGTACAACCCCCTCTGAAGCCCTCTCTACTAGAGAGAGAGAATCTAAAAACTCATGAATCATGGACTTTGAATCATCTGATGACAAAGGAAGTGCCATCGGTCGTGTCGAAGAAGGTATCTGGGGTATTGAAGATATTGAAGAACTCCCAGAGGTGGCCTTTCGAACCTGAGTAGTCGAGGGTGGGAAAAAGAGAGACTCAAGCTGAGCCAGGGGTGGGAAACAATCATTGTCTCTTTGTGGAGCGGCGGATTGCGGAACCAAAGTAATAGAAGGTGTTGAATAATCATTGTCTCTTGAAGGAGCGGACTGTCAAGGGATCACTCTCTCTCGGGGGAGTGGACTGTAGAATTGCGGGTTGTCGAGGTGACATTTCTAAAACCCTAGAAGAAGTAGAAGCAACCTCTGTAGTGCATTGCGACGGTCGCAAGGAGGCATGGTACCAATCGATCCTCTTGTGGCTTGAAAGGGCTTAGTACACATTGGATGCATTTTATTGCCTTGAGCATAAAAATTTGAAAGCCGGTGCAAAATAAACTCTATGGCTCAGAAGGGAGAGATGGCACAACGAGTATTGTGGGGTAGATGCATATACTTTGGCGGGGTAGGGAGCAAAGATCCATGGCGGCGAGTATCGGTGGGGGCTCTACTAATGCCAGAAGAGGAGCACCTAGTGGTTTGTCCATTCGCCTGTGGAGAAGTCATAGCACCAGAGTGTCAACCTGTAAAAGGGAGGGTGGGTGGGAGAGAAAGATAAGGGTACCTCTATCTCTTGGTGATGCAGTGGAAATGAAGAGGAAAATCAATATAGATGATGTTGAACCCGCAACCTGTCGTTGCCTTCTTTGATGAACAGGGTCTTTAGCTCTTTGAGCTCCTGTGCTTTGATACCGTGTCAAAAATAACAGGTATACTTTGATACCATGTCAAAATAAGTGATAGTGTAGAGAGATAGTAGGGTTTGTGGGGAGTAACACAAAGTGTGTACGACAAATAGTGAGAGAGAAGAGGATCTCAGAAACACAAGAACACGGAGATGATGCACTGAATCATGCTATGAGAAGAAAAGATGATACAGTGGAGCTGAAGCTTAGAAGATAACTACACTATCCTGTCTGAATTAGGCGGCAACACCTGTGGGAATCTGCACAGTGAAGGAAGAAAAACGCAGTCTTCCGGGTAGTGGGCCTTGAAGTAATCACTGGAAGGTGAAAGACAATTGTTGAGGGAGCGGACTGTGGTCCTTTGACTAGTTGTCGAGGGAGCGAACCATAGTCCTCTGATGTTGGGGAGTGACTTGGGTAGGAAAATGCAAATCGTAAAGTGTCAGAGCTATCAAATGCAGGGAGAGCAACCTAGATACTGATGCCAGGTGGATAATGATGACACCAGATGATGGAGGATGAGCCAGGCTGCAAAAACACAAGTCCTAGTAGCTTCTGTGACAACGAGTGACGCTAGGTTATGGAGGAGTTAGGCTGCAAAAACGTAGGTCCTAGCAGCCCTTGTAATAAATGAGTGATGAAATATTTGATGCTTGGTGATGAAGACTATCACTAGAGGCTAGGATGTTGACGCCAAGTTGGAGATGATGACGCTAGGCAAGGAGAAGGCCTCCAGAATGAAAAATGCAAGTGAAGGTGGAGCATGAAGGAGAAGGGTGTTGATGCTAGGTGAAAGATGCTCCAAACACAAGGCTGGATGTTGGAACAGTGTGCTTGAAGCAGAAGAGGAAGGGTGAAGGCAACTGCGATCCACAAACGGCAATGTCCTCATGAATTGGTGTGAGGGCAGTGGAAGGGGTTGATGAGAGAAGGGAAGTGGTGGTGGTGACCAAAGAAGGTGGAGAAGAAGACTGAATAGAGAGTGGTAGGAGTGAAGAATAAATGAAGTGATTGCCTATTTATAGGCATAAGTTGTCTAGGGTGGTGCACCATTGTGTGGGCGCCCATTAGAAAAGTGGCAAAAATGTGGATGCCAACCCTTTTTGGGGCTGTTAGTGTGAAACCCTAAATGAAGGGTGTGAATTGAAGAAGTGGTTTCTCAACAAAGTGGTGTAGGTGTGGAAGATGGTTGATGATGCTGCAGGATACCCAACAGTGGTTTGGGATCCAAAATCCATGTTGCAATCAATGCATGCAAGCCTTATGGCAAGGAGTAGGCTAAACGGAGAAGGGAGGTGGTCCTGGTTGTTACTCACTTTAGGGGTGATCTTCTTGCTTTTCTGCATGTTGTACTTCATGACGAGGCTATGCATAACCTCTTGTAGGAGACCGAGACTTTCTTGCAAAAGCAAGAAGAGTCGAGAACTTTGGGTGCAAGATTTTAGAGTTGAATACTTTGGCTTAGCATAGGAGATTATAGGGTTTGGTGGGGTGCTAATCGTTATAATCCAAGAGGCTGTGGAAGAGGCGGAAGGTGAAGAGGAAGTGGGGGAGACACGTGAAAGAGCACCACCCCAGGAGCAAGAGCAATTGAGCGAAAGGACAGTGATTGAGGGCAGAGAACCGGAGATACTATCTAGTCAAGGAGGGCCTAGGAGGCCCAAGAAGAAGACTCCTCAAAGCCAGTGGCAAGAAACCAGGGAAAGAATGACCAAGGAAGAAAAGATGGAGTTGTAGAGAGTGCAAGCGGAGTCGAGGAGGTCTGAAGAGGAGAGGAGGAGGAAAGCAGAAGGAAAGGTAGAAGAGCTATACAAGAAGGAAGAGGAAGATTTGATTCAAGCCATTCGTATGTCAGAGGAACAGCCTTCCAGGGAGGAGGAGTTGGCCGCTATGAGGCCACTAGAAGGGAAGAAGGCCCAAGCACTAGTGCCAAAGCTTTTTGCTTTGCATTCATGCGGCTCAAGGATTTATAGAGTTGCCAGCCATGGGCTTAGCTGCTTAGATTCTAGATCGACACGTGGTCCAATGTGAAGGATGGCTGTGGTTTGGAGTTGGATGGTGGGATAGACTTATGGTTCGACCCTTCAAAATCAGCATAAAGCAATCCCCTTTGGGAAATCTTATTGTCAATTCATGGAAGGATATTCTAGGGCATGTAGACAGAAAGAGGAATGCTCATAGAGGTGATGTTTCCTTAAGCTTTCTATCCAATTACACTTGCATTAATTGATGGCCAATCTTTAGGTTTATTTGAGAAGAAATGGGTGAATAGTATGAGTTAAAAGGGCATCAAATGCAGGTTGGACTTGTGGGGCCCAATTAAAGTAAATTGATTGCCCATGGATTTGATCATTAGGAAGTTTGGCTTGAGTGTGGGGGACCTATGTTCGTTTTGGTATCGTCGCAGCAATTGACACTCATTGGAGATCAACAGCCTATTTCTGCCTATCCACCTTTACTTCCTCCTCCTTATCCACCCCCACTACTGCCACCATCTTATTCTTCATCTTATCCCATCTATCCATTTCCAAATACCTCATGGTTTTAGCTTCTCATCCGCCAAGCATGCTTTTAATGACAAAACTCGTTTCAATGGGTCAAACTACACTACTTGGTCAAATTTGATGAGGCATATCTTAGACTCTCAGAACCCATGGGATTTAGTGTAGGGGTTGGAACCCCAATATGATCCCGCACTTGTTTCATACAAGGTTGTCTGCTTATGAAAGGCTTGTAACGCCTCCACTATTGTCGAGCTTATGTAGGGCTTATTGCCTGAGTCACACTCTCATGTTTAGTATTTCGACTTAGCATCTGAGCGTCGGGCACACTTGATTGTTCGCTATGCAGCTCGGGATAGGACCCGTTGCATCAATCTAGCTTATGAGCTTCAAAACTTTAAAACCATAGACAAGGATGACTTGAAAGTCAAGTTGGTTGAGTATTGGTGTCTCCTAGTTGAGTGCTCAACCACTAGGGCTCATAAGTTCTTTGATGATCAAGTTACCCTATTTCTTAGCAAGTTGCTAATAAGACATTTCCATTTTGTGCAGCATGGGATCTCATAGCCTTAGATGCCCACATTTTATGAGTTTGAGTATCAGTTGTTGCGTTACATATGGTTGTTCGATCAATTTCATAATACGTCCTCGATAGAGCGGTGTCTAGTTGCATCTTCTTAGAGGGGGCAACAAGGCAAGGGCAAATAAACTCAAATGAAAATCCAAATCAAAACAGGGCTAGTGAATCCCAAGGAACCCCTCAATCTTCTCTTAAACCTGGATGGCAGAATGCACCTAAGAGGAATATGTATTGTCAATATTGTCAAAAGGTTGGCCATTATAACAAGGAGTGTCGATCTAAGGCAAGAGACACACAATCAAAATCCAAGAATTAGACCTTTACATTCCAGTCGAGTAACCCCCAGCAGGAGAAGCAAGGTGGTGGCAATCCTCAGCAGGGGCAATGGCGAGGCTAGACCCACATTGCCACTTGTCAGTTATCTCAGTTAACGAACTACTGAACTCCAGAGGGTTTGTTTGACTGGTCAGTAGAGGTGCACATTATCTCCTTAGAGACATTGGATGTGAGTCCCATTCACATCTGCAAGTTGTCTCCTGTTGGGATAAAGGTCCGTTTGACCTCCATGTATAATGCACACAAACTATTCAGTTGTACATGTGAATGCACTCTTATATACCCTAAGTATAAATACATTTTGTTCTTTGTGTACCAACACATTGTTGGTACACTCAAATCTAATCGTACTTTACACACACTCTCTCTCACTTTCACTCCTTGAACTGCTGCACATCCCCAGCTAAGCTCCAACAATTGGTATCAGAGCTTAAGGTTCTGCGTGCTTTCCGAGATCAAGGTGCAGCCGATTGACACGTGACAGGGCTGACGTCCTAGTGAGCAGGCCCAGGCGGAAGCTGTGACTAGTTGACAAGCTGACAGCCAGCAGACGACTTGAGTTCCTAGTGACCAGCGTGTCAGGCAACAGGCAATAGGCAAGCTGCAGTCGAGCGTGACCAGGCGATAGGGCAGCAGCCAGGCGATAGGGTAGCAGTCGGGCGACAGGGCAGCAGACCGGCGGATAGAGTGGGCTGCAGTATGCGCCACATGACAGGTTAGGCGTGCCTGCAGTTGGGCGCCACGTAACAGGCAGGCGGCGCCACGCGACCCGCCTGACAGGTCAACGGATCCCCCCTCCCTCCCCTTCCCCCCTGCCGCATCATTCTGCCATTTTTTTAAATCAAAGACTTTATTTTTCTCTCAAATCTCTTTTGAATTCTTTTCCTTTAACGGGGGTTCGTGCACTGGAGGCACAAATCTCAGACTTGTGCAAATTTGAGCCCGAGAATTTGGGGCTTTTATCGGATTTAACCCTGTCTATGCCTGGCAGTGGCATTCAGGTCAGAAATTGCAAACATTGTGCGTGGTGACCTCAATCAAATTGGGGATTTTGCCAAATTTGTCAGAATTTCACTCTTTTGAGTAAAATTTCTCGACATTGGATCTCAAAAAATTGGGGCTTTTCATGTATTGGTAAAATTTTGCTCAGTTGGGTCAGATTGGCTGACATTTATGCACTTTTGGACTTGGAAATTTGGGGCTTTGTGCAGAATTTGGTAAATTTCTACATTTTTGCCCGTGTTGGCTGGTTTATGTACAAACAACAGAGGTTTATTACTGTTTGAGGAAGAACAACAGTGTGCTTGCTAGTTTAGCTTGTGCTTTTACAGTCCAGGGCATTTACTCTTGTGTTTGTGATACAATGGCTGCAACTTCTTCCAGTTCAGACATCAAGAGTTTGATGGAAATCAAACTGTTTGATGGAAATCAAACCGTTTGATGGTCATGGCTTTGACCTTTGCAAATACTGTATGTAGGGCATATTGTTTCTAAAGGATTGTGAGGATGATTTGCAAGAAGATAAACCCGCACAAATGTTTGATGCAGATTGGGCCAGAGTAAACAAAAAAGCTGTGGCTTACATTAAGATGGGTGTCACTGATGACATCTTGACAGACATTAAGTGGTACTTGCTTCAGCCCATACAAACTACGTTTTAGTTTACACACCAACTGCTCTTTTCTAGGAACTACAAAGCCCTCAGGGCTGTTTCATGTAGATTTCCTCATCAATGTCACCATGCAGAAAAGTTGTTTTCACATCCATTTGGTACAGTTCTAAGTCCAATATAGCAGTGAGAGCAAAAAGTACATGTAGAGTGGTCATCTGGTGAGAAGACCTCTTGGAAGTCAATCCCTTCCTTCTGTGCATACCCTTTGGCAACCAGTCTTGCCTTGTACTTGGGTTTCCCATCAACTATCTTTACTTTGTAAACCCATTTGTTTGGAAGAGGTTTTTTTCCTTTGGGCAATGACACAAGATCCCAAGCATCATTAGCATACAGAGATTTAATCTCTTCCTGCATAGCTAGCTCCCACTTATTGCTGAATTTGCATGACTTGGCCTCTTTATATGTAAGGGGCTCACCCTCATCTATAAGCATCACATAGTACAAAGAGGGGTCATACCTATGTGGCTGCCTTCTTAAGCGTGTAGACCTGCGTACCCAATGATCTACATTTTTAGGAATTGGGTCTACATCTGGCGGTATGTTATTTTCAGCATTTATTGGCTGTTGTAAGCCATTTTCAGCATGCTGTTCATGCTGTACAACACTTTCATTTTCATTACCAGCACCTGCATTTTCATAATCAGCAAGTCTATCTTGCTGTCCATGACCTCTTTGTGCTTCTATTTGCTGTCCATCATCATCTGGCTCAAAAATAACCGGCTGATCATCAGTTTTAGCTTGTGGTACAGCATCATGAGGCTCATCATTTGAAGTAATAGGTGGCTGCAAATTCTGAAATTTGACCTTTTTCATGTCTTCATCAGAGGCTAAGGTACTTTTTAGTAACTTTGCCTCATTAAACACAACATTACGGCTGTGAACAATTTTCTTAGACTGTGGTAACCACACTATAGAATTCACCCTCATCACCATAGCCCATGAAAATGCCTTTGGTGGATTTCGGGTCAAGTTTGTTCCTTAGCTCATCTCTAACATGCACAAAAGCATCACAATCGAATATCCGTAAATGGTCATATGAGGCCGATTTACGAGACCAAACCTCCTCAGGGATGCCATTATTTAAGGACGTGTTTGGAGAGCGGTTGCAAATGTGAACCGTGGTTTTAAGTGCCTCTCCCCAAAATTCATGAGGGAGATTAGCAGTGGACAGCATACACTGCACTCTTTCACATGAAGTCCTATTATATCTTTTAGTGACCCCATTTGAAGAAGGGCTGTAAGGAGCTGTAAGCTCCCTCTTAATTCCATGCAAGTCACAAAAGGACTAAAACTTAGTAGATGTGAACTCACCCCCATTATCAGTTCTCAAGCATTTCAGATTTTTACATGTCTAAGTGGTCACAAATGCATGAAAAGTTTTAAAAACAGCAAACACTTCACTTTTCTTTTTCAATAGATAAACCCAAATCTTCGTGGAACAATCATCAATAAAAGAGAGAAAATATGCAGCACCACCCAACGATTTCACGGGCATACTACATACATCAGAATGCACTAAGTCGAAGACATTAGACTTATGAGAGACACCAGAGTAAAATGAATTTTTCATTTGCTTTCCAAATAGACAGTCATTACAAAAATCAACTTTAGAGTCTTTTCCATCAACCCTCTTGAAAGAGGTAAGGACATCAAGTCCTTTTCGGCTCATATGGCCTAATCTCTTATGCCACAACTCCAAATGACAACCAATTTCAGCAAGTGCAAGAAACTTGCCATTCAAAGCTTTACAGTGCAAACAATACAAAGTGCCCTTCTTGGTTCCTTTTGCAATCAGCATGGAACCCTTTTCAATTTCCACAAACCACCACCAAACAGTGTAGTGTAACCATGCAAGTCAAGCTGACCAACATATAGTAAACTCTTCTTGATGCTGACATCTTTCAACACAAGCTCTTGCAAAAGGGTTCCTTTTGCAATCAGCATGGAACCCTTTTCAATTTCCACAAACCACCACCAAATAGCGTAGTGTAACCATGCAAGTCAAGCTGACCAACAGATAGTAAACTCTTCTTGATGCTGACATCTTTCAACACAAGCTCTTGCCCATTATCTAAAGACAAGTGTACAGTGCCAATCCCATCAATGCTGCAAGCATGGTTATTTCTAAGGTATACTTTTCCATAACTACCTGCATTGAACATAGCAAAACACTCCAAGCAAGGAGTTTCATGGAAAGAGGCACCATAGTCTACAATCCAAGTGTGAGTGACACCATCATCAATTGAAAAAAGTGCATCAATTATATCAGCCTTGGTAACTTGCATATCTTGCATGTGACATACAAGGGCATCATAATCAACTGCACATAATACATTAGTCTCTGTATCCGAGAGCTCCTGTATGACTACACTGGAGGCCACATTGGCCTTTTCCTTGCCTTTGGCTGCCTCAGATACATTTGTCTTATCCTCTTTCTTCTTTTTGTCTCCTACATTTTTCTTTCTCTCTTGTTCCTTCTTGTAGTACCTGCAATTAGGCTTCTTGTGGCCCTTGCGACTACACTGATAGTAAGTAATATCACTCTTTTCCTTTCCTTTGCTCTTACTTTTACTTCTTTGTCCAGTATTTGCATTTTTCTTTTCAGCCTTGCCTTTAACTTTACAAGTTGAGTTGTTGCCTTCTCCATTAGACTTACATCTAATTTCTTCATTCAAGATTGAACCCCTCACACCATCATACGAGAGATTGGGGTTATTACTGAGAGAAACCACCAAGGTCTCCCAAGAATCAGGCAGTGTCATGATCATAAAGATCGCCCTCAACTTATCATCAAAATCCAAATTGGCATCCTTGAGCCGATTTAAAACGCCAATAAATACATTCAAGTGCTCAGCTGCAAGCTTGGACTCATCCAGTCGCATATTCACCAACTTGCGCATTAAATGCACCTAATTAATAGGTGTGGTGATCTCATAAGTAGTTTTCAACTTCTCCCATATTGCACAGCTAGTATCTAAGCCCTTAATGTCCATCAAAATGTCATTAGTTACACCCATCTTTATATAAGCCACAACCTTTTTGTTGACTCTGGCCCAATCTGCATCAGACATTTGTGCGGGTTTATCTTCCTCAAGGCATCCTCACAATCATTTAAGAACAATATGCCCTGCATACGGTCTTTCCATAGGTCAAAGCCCTGACCATCAAACCGTTTGATTTCCATCAAACTCTTAATGTTAGAACTGGAAGAAGTTGCAGCCATTTTTATTACGAACACAAGAATTAATGGACTAAACTGCAAGAGCACAAGCTGAACCAGCAAATACATTGCTGTTCTTGCCCAAACAGAAATGAATCTCTACTTTTTTTACATAAACCAGCCACCACACATGTAAATATTATCAAATTTTGCACAAAATCCCGAAAATTCTAGGTCCAACAATGCATAAATGTCAACCAATTTGACCTAGCTGAGCAAAACTTCGGCAAAACATGAAAAGCCTCAATTTTTCCAGGTCCAATGTCAGGAAATTTTACTTGAATGAGCGAAATTTTGACAAATTTGGCAAAATCCCCAATTTAATTGAGGTCAACACGCACAATGTTTGCAATTTCTGACACGAATGTAACTGCCAAGCACAAACGAGATCAAATTTGGGAAAAGCCCCAAATTTTTGGGCCAGATTTGCACAGATCTAGAACCTGTGCTTCCACGCATGAACCCCGTTAAAGAAAAGGAGGTAAGTGTGATTAAAGGAAATTTTGAAAAAAATGACGGGGGAGGGGGGAGGGTTCCGTTGACCCGTCATCACGACTAAGGACTTGTCTGTCGGGTGCGCCTGGTCAGCAACGTGGTCCTATCCGCGTCGACCGCTGGTGTCGCCTTGCTGTTGGTCAAGGCGTCATCTTGTTGTTGGTCGCCTCGACTCCCCTCTGGTCCCTGTTGCGTGCGTCATCTGTCCGCTTCCCATGGACACGAATTCGAGTTGTCACGCCACGAACTCTAGCCGCCTGTACACCTGTCGCCAGATCACTTATGGACTATCGTGCTGGTTTCTTTGTCACCTGCAGCCAGTCACGAGTACCTATACAACGTGTTGGTCTTGTACCGTAGGCTCTGATACCAGTTGTTGATAGTATGCAGCAACTGGAGGAGAGAGAGAGAGAGAGAGAGAGAGAGAGAGAGAGAGAGAGAGAGAGAGAGAGAGCGACAGAGAGTATGATACGATTTTGGGTGTATCAACAATGTGTTGATACACAAAGAATAAAATGTATTTATACTTAAGGTAGGTAAGGGTGCATTCACATGTACAACTAAATAATACACGTGTACAATACACGGAGGTGAATAAAGGGCCTTTATCCCAACACTTAGGACATCTTGTCTATGACTATCTTTATGAGTTGTTACGTCAGGGGATGATTGAGGGCTTTTCGTGCCTAAAGCTATCTCTGGAGGTCTATAAAGCATGTTAGCTAGGTAAGTAGCATTGTACACCCTTTCCTTAGTAGTCTATCAATCGTGTTGTTGAACCCCTTAGGCTCATTCGTGTAAATCTTTGCGGTTCCACATCCATTGTTGTCTTGAATAGGGTGCTGTATTTCTTTTTGATAGTGGATGATTTCTCTAGATACATGTGGGTATACTTTCTAAAGCATAAGTTGATGCCTTCACTTATTTCAATGCTTGGGTATTGCTGGTCCATAACCAAATTGCTCATTGTGTGGATACTATGAGGAGTGATTCTGGTGGCGAGTTTATCTCCCATGAGTTTTCTGAGTTTCTACAGGAGCAGGGCATTGCATGCTAGCTCACTGCTACCATCTCCCTTGCATGGAATGAAGTTGTAGAGCGTAGGAACTGGACAGTCATGAATATGGCACACTCTATGCTGTTCGCAGCAGAGCTCCCTAAGTGCCTTTGGACCGAGGCTGTTAACACTTCTCTGTGTGAAGATATGCTAGGGTTTGCACTGAGGAAACATAGCATGTACGACCAAGACTGAATGCAAATCTCAAACGCTAAATGCAAAACACAAAAACTCAAAACTCAAACACATAGACAAACAAAGAGAGAATAAACTTTGAAGTGAATGAATGCTATAAATGAATGTAAGAGTGTATAGAATGCTTAAGGGCAGAGCAATGTGGTATCGGAGAGTGACGTCCATCGGAGACAGATTCCAAGTGTTGTGACAACTAGTCGAAGTGTTTGAGTACAGGAAACACAAACACTGATCACCAGAGTGTTAGGGAACTGAGATGACAACTGGAGAGGTGTTTGTTGATGTAGATGATCTGTTTGACAACAAAAACGCAAGTACTGTAGCTTGGTGGGAGAGATGACAACAGCCTATTGTCTAGCCGCAGATGCTGAAAATGCAGGTTGATTAGGTGCTATGATGATGCAATAGAAGGACACCTCCAAACAACAAGGTGACGCTTGAAAACAGGCTATCTAGGGCTAGATAGTGATGGAGTATAGTTGGTGATGGCTGGACAGTAGATGGTAGGTTGCTAATGGTTGAAATCTGCATGGTAGAGTGAGAAACGTGCACAAAAGGATAAGATTGAATGGTGGAGAGCTTGTCTATTTATAGATGTTGAAGGGTGCCTTAAAAAATTAGTATTTCGGGAGACCATTGAAAGCATGTTTTGGGGCTGTTTAAAAATGCTAATAAGTTGTAAAGTGTGTTTTGGCTCAACACCCCCTCTCAGGCCTAAAACTGAGACTAAAAGGGAAGACCTGCAATATTTACCCGAAGGCATCCCACCCCAAAGTAGCCAGGTCATCGGATAAAAGCTGCACGTCGGCACTATTTGCCTAGAGTTTGTGCCTTCTAGTGACAATTTTGCAGATATTTTGACCAAGGTAGTCAACTAGCTAGTTCTTCAGTATCTTCTACTGCAGATTGGCTTGGGTATACCCTCCTCTACTTCTTTAGATTGACTGGGAGAGGGTGCTAGGGTGCTTCCTTTTTACTTCTTGTAGCTTGAGAGGGGGTGGTTTTCTTCTCTTGATAGTGACAATGATGATGCTTATATTTTATATTGTATATTATGGATATTTGTAACTTCATGCGCACTACTAGGATGACATGATTGTGAAAGGGCGCTTGGGTAAGTGAACAATTCCCCTACGAAGGCACTATTCAAGTGGCACCGTTGGATTGCTTTATGCATGAGCATGAATACTTGCATCTTCCTTTGTATTACTCCATGTATTGACATTTTGTTCATGTAAACATGCATCTGTGTGCATTTATCCCTTTTTGGTCACCCTTGGAGTGGTCGACTTCGGATCCACATGTTTGTATTGTATATTATGGATATTTGTAACTTCTTCTACATTGCTAGGATGTCATGATTGTAAAAGGGCACTTGGGTAAGTGAATAATTTCCGTGTGAGGCCACTTATCCAAGTGGCACCGTTGTATCGCTTTATACATGAGCATGAATACTTGCATCTTCCTTTGGATTACCCCATGTATTGGCATTCTATTCATGTAAATATGCATCTGTGCGCATTTATCCCTTTTTGGTCACCCTTGGAGTGGTTGACTCCGGATCCACCTATTGAGAAATCATATCATTTGGTACAGTTTTTCTTTTTCTTTGCCTTTTTTGGTTTCAGTTTTTAGTCTCAAAAAGGCTTTCTAGCATCTTCGAGAGAGTTGGACCGCCGTACGAGAGACTTCAGTGGGTAAGAGTTGAGATAGTTGGTGCTCACATATACGGCACATCCCCCATTCTCAGCAACTTCACCACACTTACTTCTTTTGAGACTTTCGTCTCTTTTCTCTCCTCTCTCCTTTATCTTCTTCGAGTGCCTTGCATTATTGCATAAGGTTTGCATTTGGAGTCCATCCAGTTTGTATCACCATCCACACACAGGTGACAACTTCGAGAGCTCTTTCTCCTTTGGATTTGGTGCTCACCCTTATTGGCATCAGCATCCACTTGCCAAGTGCCAGCTCTTCACCTTCAGGCAACAGTTTATCCCTATGTTTGGTTGCATTGGAGGCTCTCCTTCACTTAGTGCCTTCCTCCATCATTAAGGATCATCTTTCTTAGCTGCTGGAGTTTGCGTTTGCAGCATCTTGCAAGTGCTCCACTATCTGGCGTCACATCATAGAGGGCGTTTCCATGGTCAGAGGCTCTTCATCCCCTCCGTCATTCTGGTGATAGTTTACCAGTCCTTGGTAGCATCGAGCCTTTGTGTTTGGGCTATCCGAGAGGTCACCCTCATCACGAGTCATCATCCTTTCATTGCTGATTCAGAGGCTTCTCTTCGACAACAGTCTCCTAGCTCTAGGCAACACCTCATCATCCCCTTGTTTGCAGACTTAAAGACTTCTTCGGCAATCTCCCTACTCCAAGACATTCTTCGTGCTATGACATCCTTGTATCAAATTCACTTCATCATTTTATTCATTCATTTGATAGCCCTTTTTTCTCTTCTCAGTGTTTGCCGTACACACTTTTTGTTCCTTTTTGCAAATCCTATTGTCTCTCTGATTGCTCAGTCATTTCTTGATATGGTATTAGAGCCAGTGAGCTATGAAGATCCTCTGCATCAGTGAAGGCAAAGACACAGGTTGCAAGATTGACATCAACATCTGATTATTACTCTACTGTTGTTGTGTCCCTGGGAGATATCTTTCTTCTCCCTTCCATCCTTTTTTTTATAGGTTGGCCCTACGGTATCATGATACTCCACTGTTAGATTGCCTATTTCCTAGGTGCTCCTACTGCGGCAAGAACAGTCTCACTACCGACGATTGTTACCATTGATCTTTGCTCCCTACCCCACTGAAGTATATGCATCTTTCACTAGGCATTCCTTGTGCTACCTCTCCTTTCTGGGCCACAGATATTGTTCTGCATCAGCTCTCAGCTTACTATGCTCAAACCAATAAGATGCATTGCACTATGTCCTCACAAGACGACAGATGCATTTTGACCTCATGAGGCAATAAGTCCTCCTCACAAGACGACAGATGCATTTTGACCTATGAGGCAATAAGTCCTCCTGGAGACCACCACATTGCATGGAGATTTTCCCCTTCCATTTTCAGGTTTGATGACTCCCACGGTCCACATCTCCTCCATAATCCACTCCATTTTGAGCCTGCGAATGTTCCCTACCCTTGGCTCATGTTGAACCTTTTTCTTTCCCACCCTCTTCTACTTAGGTTCGAGAAGACACCTCTGGGCGCTCTTTGCTTTTTGCTCCTTTCGAGCCCCAGATACCCTCTTTGGTACAACCAATAGTACTTCCTTTGTTATTAGACACCTCAGAGTCCATGATCCATGAGTTGGGGTCCCTCTCTCTCTCAAAGGGGGCTCGAGAGGGGGATCTTTTTCCTTTGCCCTCAGAGGGGGAATCTCCTTTTTCTTCGGCTTCAAAGGGGCTCCTACTCCTCTAGTTTCAGAGGGGAATCCTACTATTCTTGAAGTTCCTTACCCACTATTATTTACTTTCGAGGAGTGGCTTTCTTTTGAGCAGTCCTTTTCTCTATACCTATCCAATCTCTAGAGGATCTATCTTTGATTAGGACCTTTGGATTTTTAGTAGCGACTTTGTGTCTAGGCCTTCGTATTCCTTTTAGCATGGTATAATGGAGCTAGTGGCTTCTCTCTTGAGGTTGTGTCTTAGGTTCTATTGCTCATCTAGTCTCGTGACTATCTTCACAAGTCTTCTTTTAGGTGGCATTTTTGGATTACAGTGTGGATCTTCTTCTTCTCTTTATATCACTTTTTTTTTTGCTCCTTTTTAGGCATGAGAGGGAGTGTTGAGAAACCACATCATTTGGTATGATTTTCCTTCATTTCCTTTTTTGATTTTAGTTTCCAGTCCAAAAAATGCTTTCTAGGGTCTTTCGAGAGAGTCGGAGCGCCGTACGAGAGACTTCAGTGGGCGAGACTCAAGACAGTTCATACCTACATATATGGCACATCTCTCATTCTCAGCAACTTCATGATACTCACTTCTTCTGAGATTTTCATCTCCTCTCTCCTCTCTCCTCTCTCCATCTTCAGGCGCCTTGCATTCTTGCATTAGGTTTGCACTTGGAGTCCATCTAGTTGGCATTATCATCCACACATAGACGACAGCTTCCAGAGCCCTTTCTCCTTTGCGTTTGGTGCTCACCCTTGCTGGCATCAAGATCCACCTACCAAGTGTCAGCTCTTCTCCTTTAGGCGATGGTTCATCTTTGCGTTTGGCTACCTTGGGGACTCTTCTCCACCTGGCGTCTTCCCCTATTATCAGGCATCATCTTGCTTAGTTGTTGGTTTTTGTGTTTGCAACATTTGGCGACTACTCCACCATATGGCATCACATCACAATTGGCGTTTCCATCATTAGAGGCTCTTCATCCTTGCATTTGCAGCTCTGACCCACCTCCATCATTTGACAACAATGTACAAATCCTTGATAGCATCTAGTCTTTGGTTTGGGCTACTCTCAGGAGGTCACCTTTATCACCAGTCATCATCCCTGCGTTGTGGATTCAGAGGCTCCTCTTCGACGGCAGTCTCCTTGCTCTAGGTAACACCTCATCATCCCTGCATTTGCAAACTTAGAGGCTTCTTTGGGAGTCTTCTTGCTCTAGTACATCCTTCGTGCTATAGTACCCTCGTATCAGATTCACTTCATTATTTCATTCATTCAGGTGAAATTCTCTTTATTTCTCTTCTCATTGTTTGCTATATGCACTGTGTTCCTCCCTGTAAACCATACCGTCTCTCTGGTTGCTAAGTCATTTCTTGACACCACCATACTCGTGTCATTGCATATGGTAGTCTCCAAAGGCATTTTTTTTCCTATGCTTGCATGCTAGCTTTGCTTGTCTTGCTTGCTTACCCATTGTGCCGTTCTTTCCACATATTTTGCATATGATTGGCACACACACACACACACACACACACACACACACACACACACACACATCCTCTTAGGCATCCCTAGGCACTTACCCTAGTAATGTGTGGGATTGTTTTGTTTGCTTCGAAGGTAGTGGGGCTCTCTATCCTTCTTTTCATCAGTACTTTGGGACATAGTGACCCAATGGAACCACTTGTTTGAAACCATCACTTAATACTAAATCTCTTAAAATTAAAACAAAGCCCTCATAAAAAAAAGTCCAATGTTGATTTTATTCACCTTTGTAGGACTTGGTAGGCCCTTGGACAACTGACGTGTATGCTTGGTCTGATACCCTTGCCTCTTTGGGGTAATCACTTGGGCTCCCTTGGTAAGATAACCATCGCTTCTATAGTCTTGGTAGGTCAATGGGTAGGCAACATGGACCCTTTGGCCGATGCCCTGGTTGCTTTGGGGTGGGATACCTTAAAAGAAACTGAACATCAAGGGCTAATTTCTCATGGCTTAGTTTTGGGCTTGAGAGGGAGTGTTAAGATAAAAATGCATTAGCCTAACTTAAACAAACCCAAAACACGCTTAATTAATGAAGAAGTCTTCTTATTTTAAAAAGAAACGCGATTCTAGAGAGTTACTGTGTCCCACATGTAAAACCCTAATTTGGGTGTCCCAAACTTTCTATAAATAGGCATACAACCCACCACTCTCCCTCAATCTCGTTTTTGCAGGTTTGAGGAGCCATGTCTATGCTGCCCATACCCAGTTTGCAGAGGACATCATGGTTAGAGCTTCCCCCACCCAGTTGCTATTATATGGCGCTTGATTCGAGCCTCCATCACCCACATCCAAGCTATCGCTTGCTGCTCCATCACTGTTAGATTTGCGTTTGTTGTCAGGCATCCATCTCGAGCTGCTGACATTAGCATCCAAGCTGCGTTTACAATTATCAGGGGTCTCCGGAGCTGCCACCATCATCTAGGTGCTGTCGCCTTGCACTGACTGACCGCATTTGATCATCTCTCTCCTCCACAGGGTCATCTACACTGTTGCCCACCTCTAGACTGTTGCGTTGGCCATCTCTAGATGTCGCCCAGTTTTCTCTCACCTCTGATATCTACATTTTTAGTCTTTCTCTCTCTTGTGTTGCCATTTGCATCAGATCTAGCCTTCCCTAGTTGCATTTGCTGGTGTTCGACACACAAAGGCTGCCTTTACCTTGATTCTAGAGATAGAGTTCGAGGTTCAATATTCATTGCATAGTGTGTTTGCTGCATGCGCATTGTATATTCATTATTCATTGTGTTCATTGTCTCTAAGTTACCCTAACATTAATTGTATTTTGTGTTTATCAGTTTGTGCTTCGTCGTACGATTGGTTTTGTGTTTTTTACGTTTAGAGCATTTCTTCACAATTTGTTGACTTTGGCTTGTATCAGGTGGAAGTACAAAATATATAACTAGCCAAATTTAGGCCGAAGATGCTTGAGTTTCACCTTAACTGGATCCTGAGAGCCTTCCAATATTGGCGAAAGGTTGATGTGCATATGCTAGAAGAGGCCTTACGGTTGGTAGTATAGTTGTCGAAAGCCACTCCCTTCAACAAGGTTATTTATGCCATGGAAGGTTGCTAGGTCTTCAAGATATGTTCACTTGGAAGCTTCAAGCAAGCCTTGCTAGGTTGCAAGGAGAGAATGAGTCCTGCAGTGTGTTCAAGATGGTCTGTTGAGGTCTGACTCTGATTGCTATTTGAATTGAATGATTTCAGATTGCTGCCATTGATTTTGGTCACTAGCAAGAAGTTTTGAAAGTTTGCTGAATGGAGCCTTAGGGTTTTGAAGTCTTGTTGTAAAAAGGGAGTGATAATATCATCCTTTGTAATCTCTTCCCCCATGTGGGGAATCACGGTGTCCTAGTCTTCTCATTTTCTCCTTCTCCTTCACCTTCAACAATTTCTTCTCCTTTGAGATGAGTGTTCTTATCCAAGATTAATTTCATGAGTATAGATTTGTTGCACCTTCTTATAGTAGATGGTGGGGTTTACATGTTAGATAGCTGGGTCGACATCAGGGAGAGGGGTGGACCTTTCACTGATTAATGGATGGTTGCCTATTTGCAGTAGTTGTCCATCCTTGCAAACACACCTCCACTACCTATTGGGAACATGATGGAGTAAAGGCCTCTTCTCTTGCTTTTAATCTTCTTCTACAACAACTCTCTTTAAGAGAAGCAACAATAGTAATCTTAACATTTCATAGGTATGTACCTTAATGCATTGAAACCATTTTTGGGTATTTGAGCATGCGATAGTGAGTGAATGACAACAATGAAATATGGAACTCTAGCAAAATGAAAGAGAGAGAGAGAGAGAGAGAGAGAGAGAGAGAGAGAGAGAGAGAGAGAGAGAGGTTGACTATTACGACAAAATAGAGGGGGGTTGATTATGGGAAAAGAAAAAGAGAGAGGGTTGTATTAATGTATACAAAAGCCCAAATCAGCCTATGAGAGATATATAGATACATTCAAATTTCAAGGAACTATCACGTTTCTCAAGTAGAGTAAAGAAACCATAATCTAAGAGGAAGCATCTAGCTAGGAAACAACAAATAACTAAATAGACTGAAATACCGGACCTGATACAATGTGGAATCAATATGAGGATATTCAACATGGATAAGCTAAACCATTGATGTCGAGTTGCTTAATGGCATGCTAGTCTTGTTTGCATACTCGCATGGTGCCTTGACTACAATTGAATGACCTCTCCTTCAATTGGCACCTTCATTGTTATTTTTAAAGAAGTGAAATATTGCGCATAATTTGTATTATAGTAAAAAGAGGGGATATCACATCAAAATAGGGGCACTGCCCTTATGTGAAGTACAACGTGCTTGGCAAGTGGAGACATCCTATATGGCTTCTATTTATTTATTATATCTTGTATTTGTGGTAGAGGAGTATCCAAGGTGGTGATCAAGTTCTGTCCTTAGAGGGTGAGTTACTTGCTTGGAAAACAAAAGACTAATCGACATCATGCGTTCAAGCTATTGACTTCTTTCGTGGTAGACTATCATCTTGATTTCCAATGGCACTTTTTTTTTTCTTTTCTCTTTCCTCTAGCTAGCTCGCCAGCTCTTGAGCAATTGTGTTGGGTGGCAATACACTAAATATCGCATTTTTCATGTGTGAAAGAACTGTGGCCATTTCATTGACTTTTTGGTTCAAGATGGTTGCTTTTGGCTCCTTGTTAAGCTTTACCAATGAGCGAGTAATCTCAGTCTTTGCTTCCATCCTTGCTATCAGCCTAGCATGGCAGAGAACCTACGATATAAGGTTAAGAGTTAGATTGACTCGACTTCTTTTGAAACTGTCCTTCAACATAGTTGAATTCCTTTGCAACAAAGGTTCCAAAGAATCACCCCCCTTAAATAGGTCCAGACTAATGAGGGTATCCTGTTGGCTTCTCCCAATAGAATCTCCTTCTAGCTGAACAGGTAAGGGTGGAGGAGAAAGATAACTTTATATAGCTAGTTCATTATGTTCTGGTTATCTCAGCATATGAGGAATATATGTGGCAGAGTTTCTATCCCTTTGCCACATGGTGGACAAATTCTTGTCCTCACTCCAATGCTCCTTGCTTTTTCTTGGGTCCATATGCTTTTGTGAAGAATAAGCCACGTGAGGATTGACATTTTTGGTTGTATTGCGGCTGATTAGATTTGTTTAAATCTAAATTTCCATTGATCTCTTTTGACCAAGAGATTTGCCGTATTTGGTTGAGTTTATGTATCATTTGTGTGTTTGAAGGGGGGAAGTGAAGCATGGAAGAGAGTTTCACATGTATCTTTCAAGAGAAGAAGTTAGCACAAAACTTTTCATTAACTTGAATGAACAATGGAACATTACTATGCCATATGGCTTTCCTGTGTAAAATGAACTCTTAAGTCCTTTATGCTAAGTCTGAACCTTAATTGTAGAGATGTGATGTCCAGCTAGTTTTGGGAGAAGTCTCACATATTCTTCTAGATCTGAGGCTCTTCTTGTTAAGTTGAGCCGCTTGCTTTAGTTGCTTTGTCGGGTAGGTCAATACATTGGTTGAAAAAGTTGATGGACCTTCACACGAAGAAAGATACAACCATGTTTGTACATTTAAATGAGTTTAACTTAACTTTTAGTCAGCTGATTGCTTTGGAGTTCCACATTGATGATGAGTTCAAGGCTACATTTTTGCTATGCACTTTGCTTGAAAGTTGGGATACTTTCAGGATGTCTTTGAGTAACTCAAATGCTCAGTTGTTAGATTTTGATGTGGAGAGTTCTTTGCTAGTGGAAGAACTCAATAGGCAAAATAATTCGGTAATCAAGTCTTCTAATGTATTGCATACTAGGGGGGCAGATTTCAGCAAAAGTGCAGTTCTGAAAATAAAGCACGTATCAAGTCTCGTGGTAAAAATTTGGAGTGTTGTCATTGTGGTAGGAAAGGAACTACAAATGGGACAGTTTTTGATTGAAGAAAGAGAATGGCAAAAGCAAAGACACTGAAGACAACAAGGTTGAGAAAAATGATATCCAACATGCAAAGAAAAGCAGTGTGAAGATAGAGGAGATAAATATAGTCACTCATGAGAATGATAGTGATTGTGATGTACTCCTTGCTTCTTTGAGTGCACATGCATTGTTTGTAGATTCTGATGGTGACATGCATACTTGGATATTTGACTCAGATATGTATTTTCATGTCACATCACATCATGAGTGGTTTTTTGACTACAATGGTGGTGCATGTGGTGTTGTCCACTTGGGGGATAACTATGCATGTCAAATTGCAGGTATCGGTAGTGTGGAATTGGAACTTCAGTATGGCTTCATGTTTGTTTTGCATAGTATAAGATTTGTATCTCAGCTCAAGAAGAGATTGATAAGCACAGGGCATCTAGATGACCAAGGCTATCATACCACCTTTGGAGATAGCAAATGGAAAATTTGTAAGGGCTCTCGCATTGTTACCAAGGGCTCTAAAAGTGATACTTTGTATCCTTTGTATGTATCTAGCATACGTGACCATGTAGTCGCAATAACCGAGCAGCCAAGTGTCTCTTTGTGGCATAGTTGGTTAGGACACATGAGCGAAACTGGAATGAAAGTACTTTCTCGGTTGGGTTATTAGCTGTATTTGAGGTATGTTGATTTCGAACAATGTGATTACTATATATATGTTAAGCATGCTTAAATGTCACATAAACAATCTCTTTCTCTAAAGGCTTTACTCTTAGAGTTGGCAGATTCAGATGTATGTCAGATGCTAGGGTTATCTCTAGGGGGAAAGAAGTATTTCATTACTTTTATTGATGATGCCACACACAAAGTATAGGTTTATTCAATCCATCATAAAGATGAGACTTTGGATAAATTAAAAAAGTTCATGGCACTTGTTGAAAATCAGACCAATAAGACATAAAGTGTCAAAAGCCCTTCAAGACTTTTGTGATAGCAAATAGATAAAAAGGGAGCTCACTACCCCTCACAATCCACCCCAAAATGGTGTTGTAGAGCGTACAAATAGGACCATTCAAGACAGGGTTTGTACAATATTGGCGCATACTACTTTACCTCATGGATTTTGGGCAAAGGATGTTATTGATTAATTGGTCACCAAAATGGTCTTGGGGGCAGGGGAGGGGAGTCCAGTAAGAAGCGTGGTTGGGCAAGCCACCTTCATATGCTCACTTGAGAGTGTTTGGTTGCGAGGCATTTGTGCACATTCGCAAGGAAGAACGTAGCAAACTTGAGCCAATGTCTTGCAAATCTATTTTCTTAGGATATGGTATTGAGGGTGAAATGGGTATATGTTATGGGATCCCGACAAAAGGAAAATTATATGCAACAATAATGTTATCTTCTAGGAAGTTCGCATGCACAAACAACTTGACAAGATTGAGGAAGTCAAAATGGTTGTATTTCGGGAAGATGTACCAATAGGACATCAAAGAATGTGTGTTGGACAGTAGCAAATACCTGCTGTAAATGGGATTGAAAATGTAGGAAATGATGCTAAAAATGATCAGCAAGATATTGCCCATGATTTACCACAATTTTAGCAAGAAAAGATGTCTTTGGAATAACCAGAATCGGCTGTATAGCATGTTGAACCTGCAGAACATCAAGCTGTTTATGTAGATTTGCAGGCAGAATAGCCAACAAATCTTGATCATTAGGTCCATAGGTGGACCAAAATGCAAAGACAACCATATAGGTTTATTCTTGGTGTCAATTATGTGGCTGATTATGTCATGTTGATAGATTGTAGTGAGTTGTCATGCTTCAAGGAAGAAATGGATAAAAAAGACAGCAAGAAATGGTATAAGACTATACTGTCAAAGATGGAATCTTTCATGAAAAATAGCACTTGGGATTCAGTGCATTTGCCTAAAGGGTAGAAATTGCTACCATGCAAATTTACAAAATAAAAGTTACTTCTGGTTCTTTGCCAAGGTACAAAGCATGACTGGTTGCTAATGGGTACAAGTAAGAACATGGAATCGATTTTGATGAAATTTTTTCTCTTGTAGTCAAAATGACTACTTTGCGAATCATTTTGGGCTTGATTACATCTCAAGATACGGAACTCATATAAATGGATGTAAAAACATTTTTCTTACATGGTGATCTGCATGAGGAGATCTGTACATGCAACAACCAGAGGGTTTTGTTGCAAAGGGGAAAGAACACATGTTATGTAAACTCAACAAGAGTTTGTATAGGCTGAAATAAGCACTATGAGAATGATATCATAAATTTGATACATTTATGCAAATTTAGGGATTCTATAGATCTCAAGTTAATCACTACTTATACACCAAGAAGGTGGTAGATGACAGTCTTATTCTCTTAGTGTTGTATGTGGATAACATGTTGATTGTAGGCATGAATGTTCATGCTTTGGACTCCTTGACACAAAGCCTACACAACAGCTTTGATATGAAGGATCTTGGTGAGGCGAATACTATTTTGGGCATGTGTATACTCGGGGACGAATTGCAAGATCTTCTCTATGTGTCACAACAGGAGTATGTTACTAAGGTTTTGCGGCGTTTCAATATGGAGGGGGGGAAGCCATTGGTGTACTGTTGCCTCCATATATGAAACTTAGTGCAAATGACAACCTTACATCTAATGATGAAAAGACTGAGATGGTCAAGATTCTTTATGCTTTAGTGGTTGGTAGCCTAATGTATACTATGGTTGCTACATGCCTTAACATTGCATTTGCGGTGGGAGTGGCTAGCAAGTACATGGCATATCCTAGGAAAAAGAATCGGGAAGAAGTGAAGGGTATCCTGAGATACCTTAAGGGCACAAAGGACTTGTGCATGTGCTTTGAGAAGCAGAAGTCATCTGTTATTGGCTTTACGGATGCAGACTATGTTGGTCATCGTGGCTGTAGGAAGTCTACTTAAGGATATGTGTTCATGTTCACGGGGGGAGCAGTCTCTTGGATATCTAGGTTGCAGAAGTGTGTTGCATTGTCTACTACAGAGGCAGAGTATGTGGCTACCACTGAGGCATGCAAGGAGACTTTATGGCTTTCATGTCTGGTGAGAGAGCTTGGCATTACAGAGGTTCCTATCCTCCACTGTGTTTCATCCAGTTCATGTTTAAGCTTATCCTAAACCTAGAAGACGCCATCATGGAGGAGCCAGCTGTAAAACAACTCATGGACGAGTGCAATCCATAGAAGTATGTAGAGAAGGTCGGGCATGCTATTGATTACAGCAAGTGTGCATAATTTCCAAGGAGCTTCGATGCTAAAAGAAAATGTGGCATGGTGACGGTAAGAAGAGGAGAAGAAGCTCACCAAAGTAGAGGTGGCGTTGAGCCTGGCCCTGGGTTTAGCCAGTAGCAGGATTGAGAAACGCCGAAGGAGGGATGTGTATAACATGTTGGGGGTGAGCTGTCACCAATCTGAGAACAAGAGAAAGACGAAGTCCACAAGGAACAGCAGGACAATATGGAGAGAGTTTCTAATAAAAAGGAGAATGACCAACCATCTCAACAACAAGAAAGTGAGAGGACAATTCGTGAGGAGCAAGGCTAAAAAATTATCAAGTCAAGGGGAGAGGAAAGATCACACTCTCAAAATCCACATAAGAAGAACTGAATCCACCTCCAAAGAAAACAGAGTTGCAAAGGGTGGAGGAGGAATCGAAGAGACTAGAAGAAGAGCGCAAGCAAACGCCAGAAGAGGTGGAAGAACGACTAAGGCAAAAGGGAGGAGAAGATTACTCTAATGAAGATGGAATCAAAGATTTAGCCTACAAGCTAGCATATCGTTGCAACATGGACTCCATGCCATGACACCTAAGCCTAACACATGCTTAAGAGTAGAGGAGCAATGTGCTCCCCTAATCTCAACTGGCTGAATCTCATAGGAACTCTCCTTGCTAAGGGCTTGGGGAGCCAAAACAACAAACACAGTCGCCTCAACAGAAGCCATTGGAGCTGGTCCATGAAGAAGGGTGTGACTCTAAATTAGACCAACGAAAGAAAGAATGAGTGCAGGAACCAAGCCCCCTCCGTGGCCACAAGTACAGTCAGAAGAAAAGAGCTCCATACCGAGCCATGCATTCCTTGGAAAATCTCTTAGGCCCTCTCGGAATGTAACTACTGTAGAGCATCAGGATAATGTCTAGCGTGTCCCCTCCCAATTCATCTCCAAAACAAAAAAAAGAGAGAAAAAGAAAAAGAAAAAGAAAAGAGAAAACAAAGAAAAGACCCACACAAAGAAAAAGGAAAGAAACAATGAGCTTTTCCATGTATATCAGAGTGCCACAAACACTGCACCTAGGGGTCCTCAAGTTAGGCATGTCCGGTGGCCTTGGCTAGCCGGTTCCGTGCCTAACCCCCTAGTCCTTCCTTTCCCCCCACTTTACACTTGGGGCACATCAAGGGTAGGATACACCTAGGGAGTTTGTGCTTGCTTATGGTTAGATCTGTCTCCCTAAGTGACATCCACAACACCTCCCCTGCACACAAATTGGGTCCTCAAGTGCGGGACAACACCACAGGCTTCCCTGAGGTTGACCCAACTCCTAGTTTCACTAGCATGGACACCATGCAACACTGCACTGTGAGGTAGACACATCCCCGGGTAGTGCACTTTTTTTTTTTTCCATGTATACTCAACAATGGCGATCAATCACCGACATTGAAGGCCTCCACTACCCGATCAAATCTAACCTTGGCCTCTGCAATCTAATCTTAGCATCAATGAGATCAATTATACTACATCGTGTTGTCAAAATCACAACTGATGTCTCAAGAAGCCTTCAAGCGTACTTATTCTCAACATCGACAATTTTTTCCACCCCATTGAATCTCGCTTCATCCCCACATTGCTATGAGGAACCAGACTAGCAATTGTCTAACTACGTAATATCTAAGTATGCACATGCACTCACATAATATTTGCACCACAATCTATATACAATTTGGATTCTCAAGTGCAGGACAGTACTCTCGGCTTGCTTAGAGTTCGACATGTCTTCCAAACTAATCAAACTACATCTTATGTATGATTTGAAGACTAGTACTAACCCCTAGGGAGAGACCATAAGAGAGGTTTTCAATTGCAGATATTGAAGACTCTAATGAAAGTACTGTCAGCTCTTCATCAACACTCAACTCTGAACTCTTCTCCTTTATCATCATGCAAGCCCACCAAAGAATCTTCATGTGCACAATCCCCAGAACACCAACACCTGTGACATCCATGAGTGCAACTCCCAACAAAGAATAGCCCTATCACCAACTACAACAATCCTATCACTAGCCAATCAGGCCAACAAAGTGCCACCAACGACCTTCATTTGCACCCCCACCAAACCTCCTTTACGGCAAACCATAGCAGTCCCTGCCAACTATGTCTTTGGTGCATGCTAAAGCTTGTTACCTATGAGGGAGAGTGCCATGGGACTGGCACTCGTCTAGGAGGGGGATAACGTTAACCCTCAGACGAACAAGGTGGAAAATCCAAAAATCTAAAGCAGAAGGCAAGGTCAAAGCAAAAGTGGAACAGAAGACAAAGACGCGCAAAGAAAAATCTGGAAACACAAGAAGTACAGAAAAATCCTAAATCAAGGAGAGAGACACACAAGAAAAGCGCAAGTCAATGCTTTTGTAAAAGAGCGCAAGGCACACCATGATTTATTTTGTAAAAGAGCATCGGGGCTCTCACCCGTGTAAATTGTAAAGGTAGATGGGCGGTAGGAAGTTAGGAAGATAGGAGGACAATGGGAAAAAGGGCTTAGGCCACGGTCGGCCATGTAAAAAATGGGATAAGGGGATGACTGCCCAAAAGGGATTTAGGGTTTTGTATATAAAGTTGAAAAGTGAATGAGGAGCTCATTCTTGTGTGTGGCCAAAGGTAGCTCTTCTCTCCTTCCTCTTGTTCTTCTTGTTCTTGCTTGCTTGAGCTTGTGCTTGAGAGAGGGAGTGTGAGAGTATGAGGGTCAGGGATCGTGGTGGAGAAGCTCTCCATCTTCTCCTCTCTTATTCTCTTCTCTTCTTTTGTTTTGCTCGCGTCAATGGAGCTTGGAGCATGGAGCTTGAGGATCGAGCTCGCTTGAAGCTTGCACTTGGATTGTGGAGCTACGAGAGTGCTCGGGAGAGGAGGCAACTTGATCGGGCATGGAGGTCAGCGCACTACACTCATAGAGAGAGATAGCGTGTCGGCTATGTGAGAGGTAGCCATTAGTGTTTGGCTTGAAATGCTTAAAACAATAAGCAGTTCGTGGATTTTGGTGGTTGAGCTTGAGCTCGCCTCTACACCCATGTTGTCTTTTTAAAAAGAGTTAGGTTTTTAGAGAATTTCCTCTAACAATAGAGGAAGGTCACTCAGAAGGGTGATTGATGCAATATATGTATTAAATCCTCATATTACGAGAGAAGTTGACTAAAAAAGGGTTGGATTATTACTCATTGATTTATAAGATTTAGCCAATAAGAAGCTAATCCAATGCATAATTAAGGGGATCCATGTGGTCTATGCTATTTTTTTAATGCATGAATCTTGGGGTCTTTAATTATTTCATGTTTGTCATGTTTTATTAGCTTTTTCTCATGAAAATCTCATTCTTTTGTGAAGCTCCCTTTTCATTTTTTGGGTCGTTAGGGAGGCTGACCTCAACATAGGAAGAGGTAATTAAAACAACATTGGCAATGATATAAAATTGGTTTTTTTGGTCAATATGCCTTTAAAAAAAAGCACAAAGTTGCATGGAGCTTTTCAAGTAGTTAATTACCTTTAATCTAGAGTAGAATGGCAAATACTTGAAATTTGATGGGTATGTTTAGAATGGCCAATACGTGAAATTTAATCTAGATTAGAATGGCCATACTTGAAAATTTGTTGGATGTATCTAGACCAAAATTGATTGAGGGTACATGTGTCTATTAATTGTTAAGCAAAAAATTGATGCGTAGTGCAAGTTATAGTTTGATACATTCTCATTTTTAAAAGAAACTTTAGAAACAAACTTGAGAGGAGAAAAACATATAGAAGGTTTAGGACATAGTTGAAGCAACATCATAGACGCATATGGGAGATGCATATAACCTCCACATCAAGCTTGATCATGAGTATAAGCCTTGAAGCAAGAAACATACACCTTGTCTTTTCCCTTCTTCTTCTCAAGAAATGTGTTGATTTCAAGGAAAAAAAAATATAGACTTGTGATTAACAAGACTCTACCCAAAAGATAATCTACAAAGACTTCACCTTTATTTAACAAAGTGATACCCTTGATTAAATAGATTTTATTGAGAAGAGAATACTTATTTGAAGCAAAGAATTGACAATATATGTGTAAACCATTTTAAAATGTGGAGACTATTTTGGAGCTTGGGAAAGAAAGGGATCGATTAGACTTAAATAAATGACAAAAAGCCTTGGATATTGAAAATATGGAGTTTTGATGCAATGTGCTCTTTTTCTAAACATCTCTTGGTGTTCGTCGTACTCTATTTTATAAAAAATTCAGCTTGTTTTTCAATTTACTTTATGGTAGTTAACCATATTTGTTTTACAAAACAAATCTTTTATATTCTGATCAACAAGTGGTTTCAAGCATAGAGACTTCAACTATGCATATCAAAATGATTTTAAGTAGGAAAGATGTCAAAGTAATAATGAAGGATGAGAAATATGATAATATTAAAAAAGAGATGAGAGCTTCATAAAAGAGAACTAAGTTTAATAATGAAGGATGAGAAATATAATAAGATTAAAAATGAGGAGATAAGACCTTCATGAAAGAGAACTAAGTTTAATAATGAAGGATGAGAAATATAATAAGATTAAAAAAGAGATGAGAGCTAGAATGAATTATCATAACCTTGATGCATATTGCACTTGATTAATCTCTTAAAAAGAAAAGCCCAAAATGGTTTGGTGTTCAAATATATGTCTAGATCATTATTGGGCAGAGAAATAAAAGAATTTTGAGGGATGATAGTGTGTATTATTGGTTCCTAAAAGAAGTGCCTTGGATATTGCTTTTCAAATGGATTGAAGTGGAGAAAACAATGCTTAAAAGTCTAAAAAGAATTGTAAGAGGAAAGTAAGGAAAAATATTTTGCATAGTAATTAAAGTTCAAGTTTCATGACATCATGGTGGTGGACTGGGTATGACGTTGGGTGAAAATGAGCGATCGGGGACATGATCCTGCGTGGAGTCAAGTGGGTAACACATGCAAATATCATTTTTTTTTTCTTTCTAACACCTTGTAGCAGGAGACATGCTGATAGGTGAAAATCCTAAGTGGTACCATGCATGTTCGACACGTGGTTATGATATTTCAATTTTGAGATGCGCTTTATGCAATAAGAGATATCCTCATACAAGGAATATGTTCTTGGTTCTGATTTTGAGTCCACAAGAGTGGAAATTTACTTGGTAGGGGAGAGAAGTTATGTGTTTGCTGTATAGAACAACAGTATATTTAGGATTGCAGGCTATGTATAGCTGTTTTAGGATAGTAGATCAAAGAATTTGGCTCTGAGTTGTTCTGCAGAGCTCTTGATTGGACAGAGAGCTACAACTTTCCTTTTTGAAGCTTGGCAATCCAAGACTTGATTAGAAAGTTATGAGCTATTATGTGCAGTGCTCTATGAGGTAATTTCTGTGCTCTATGAGGCAACATGTGAATTCAGCAGTATCTACTTCACCAACTTGGTTTCCCATGAAAGTTATCATGATTATTCATTGCTATATCAATATAAACTCTGTTTTGTTGTAGTAATGGAATGTCTACAATAGTGAAATGCTTGTAGCCGGCATTGAGTTGGCATGGAAATTCACCTTATAAAGTTTTGGTAATCTGAGTATTTGGTTTGTATTTATGTGTGCTCTGAGAAAAGAATAGAAAGGATCTACAACTAATTTTGCATTGCTTGAAGCAACCATGCTTTGTGGGGCAGTTGCTGCTATTGAGAAATGTGCAATCACATCCACGATAGCCTCTTTGTATGGGACAAATAAGGCAATGAAACATACAACAAATAAAGCCTTGGACTAGGTCATGTATGCACGGTTTATTAAAACCACGGCTGTTGAATACCATGGTCCCTTTTCATCTATCTCCACCTACCAATACCACCTACTGTAAGCCTATAAAAGGCACTCATCCCCATACTCATTCCATCAGAAAATATCAGTCAGTTGTACTTGCATTATGCTTGGATAATATCAGTTGTACTTGCATTATGCTTGGATAATATTAGTTGTTCTTATTTATCAATGCTTCTGTCTCATTATGATTGTCTATTTGCTCATTAGTGATCCTCCATAGCATGCATTCTCAGTATTTTAACAGCTGTGTGGGACTGCTATCCCTAGAAAATAGAAGTTGTGTGAATCTGAAAGCTTGTGTTATTAGAGTCTCAACCATGGTTGTTTCCGTATCAAATTCTCTCTAAAAATGGCAAATTTTGAGCTTAAAGGTTAAAATTGCTGAAGTGTTGAGTTGAAGTCTCAGTGAGGAGTGAGTGATCAGGAATATTTAATCATGTGTTCAATGGTGTTGTTTTGTGGGTTTTGTTGAGGGGAGATCCTTGGTCTTTATTCTGTGGTGTTGTCTTGGGGGTTGTTAGAGGCCGACTATCCAATTCACCTACCAACGTCATGAAGTAGATCCTGAGAGAGAGAGAGAGAGAGAGAGAGAGAGAGAGAGAGAGAGAGAGAGAGAGAGAGAGAGAGAGAGAGAGAGAGAGAGAGAGCAACTAACATCATTCTCTTGAGACATTAATTATCCTCTCTCTCTCTCTCCATGATAATTTATACTTAAGATATCCTTAATTTTATTTTGTACATTATTAAATCACAATGGTTTGTGTAAAATATTACAAAAAGTTAAAACTTGTGTTATATCCAAAACACATAAGTTGTTTTCTTTGAGACATTAATTATTTTGCACAAAATATGTCATTCTAGCTAAGATATTTGTCATGAATTCAACACTATATACACATTAGAAAGCTATGTCAATTCTGTTACTTAAGAACATGAACATATAAGAACATTATCCACAAATAAAAAACTTGTATTGTAAGATAGTTTAGGTAACCATGATCATGGTCTTTTACAATAAAGAATAAGAAACTTAACCATATTGACATAGTTATAACATAAGTACTGCAACACCATTCATAAATGATATTTTTAGTATGTGAATGTAATGTTAAATTTATGGAATTTTGGATTAAAATAGTAAAGGTATTTGAAAACAATGAATAATATTTCCTCATAATAAGGTTTAGGCCAAACAATGTATTTGTATATAAGATTAACTACACACATTCTTTCCCTTTTGGGGCCTGGAAGTTAATAATAAATAATAATTAACACTTACATATGTTGTGTAATGTAGTACTTTGCACCTTTACACTATTACTTGTTAGGGCCATGTAAATAACTTACAATTTTAGCAAATCCATAAGAAGTTTTACAAGACAAGTATAATGAAATATTGTTCATGTTGGTCTTTATAAACTCGAGGAAAGAAGTATTATTAGTTCTTGATTGAACTAATGTGACTAACTAGAGGCCAAACACTCTAGATCCATTAGTACTATTGTAGTCTAGTTTAAACCAACTTAAAATTTGTTAATAATGTCCATAGAGTATAATGTTCTAAACCATATTTTTGTCTGGAGTATATATGAAATGCATCAAAATTCCAGTGAGATTGCAACTTCTATATTATTAAAGTGCAAAAGAACAAAAAAAAAAGAAACTTGATACAATGCATTAACTTTAATAAGATTTAATGCAATGCATCAAGTCTAAGAGAAATTCTCATATACTAGCCCTCCATGTAATGACACATGCTAGTGCGGGTCATGATGACCCCATGTAATGCGATGGTATTTAACCTTTCTTTTCTCCTTCGTGTGTGTTTCTCTAAGGAAATATCTTTCTTGTTAACGATACACCAATTTGTAAGCTTCCTTCTTAAAATGCATGAACAACTTATTACCCTCTCTCATTATCTCTCACAACAGCATAATGCATGTTTGAGAGAACGTGTGAAATTTTGAAATTTCATATTAGATGACTAGCACATGAAATCAACAAAAATAAAAATATCAAAGTACTTTTTAGCCTTTTTAAAATTGGTGACAGGGTCAAGATATTGTAAAATAGGAGATACTATAGATCTAGAAAAACTTTTTTTAAAATTATAAATACACACTCTCACACATTGGTTCCATCTCTCTCTCTCTCTCCCCATCATTCCCATTAGCTACACCCTAGGCCCTAAAATTACTTATTCTACTATCTATACTATCTCTAATGTTTGTGCAAGAGCAAAGGCAACACCTCATCCTTATTATTTTTTCATGACAATAAAATAATACAAATAATGTATGTTTGGGAGAGGGGATTTTTTTAAATCAATGTAGATTGTTTGAGATATCAAACAAATGTTCAAGTTATCATTTAGTCTTCAAATAGTTTTCTTTTGCAAGCATTGCTATCAATGATAGCAAGTGTCCTCGTCTCCATATGCATGGGTAACGAAATTTTAGTTGAAGTATCATGTGTGGAACATACTTCTTTACAAGACATGTCATGTATTGCAACAACAAAACACAACATTAGCAAGACAACATTTTGTGAGCACACCAAACAATAAAACCAATTACAATGAAAGAAAAAAAAACCTTGGATGATAACAGTATTAGTTGATGCAGCACAACCAAGTAGCATAAGCCATGACACTTCCATCCTTGCCACTGAGGAGGAATCCTCCCTAAGTGTGATTTGGACATAATATGGTTGTAGATAGGGGGCACTACACAATAACACTTATCCCTTGTAAACAATCTCAATAAATAGGCCTTCAGACCTATGAATAGGTGGAAGACTCTTAAGGCACTGTGTGTACAAGAGATCTACGCATTTTAGGTTATTGCACCAAAGGCAATAATTTCTCTCGTAATCTCATATGAGCCTGAGATACAAGGTAGTAACCAAATACTATGGTCTTCATTGTTCTACAAAACAAAAGTGAAAAATTTAAACAAATAAAGATAAAATGAGTCTTGAATGAGCAATAATGAAGGAAACAATTAAGCATGACATTCCAAGAAGCAGCACATGATTACACTCTTTGCAAGACTTCTTTATACATAATATTAATAGTGGAACATGCGTAATGATCATTGTCATGTAGTAAGATTTTTAGTCTAGTAGAGGATTTCACTCGAGAAAATGCCACACACAATTGCCCATGTGTGAAGATCAAGCTTTTAAGATTAAGCCCCATTGAAGTCAAAGTTTGTCATTGAGTCTTGTTAATAGTTTGCGAATTCTAGTGGTATAGAAAACTATTGTCACCTCATAGAGAAGGAAAAAGGGCAAAATTGTGGAAATGAATGTGATTCTTAGAATGAATACTTTGGCACCAATGTCTATACATGCAATTGTCTTAGCTTCCAAAACCTTGGTACTGAAAGCCTTGCATATCAAACTCATTCGATTATATAGTTCTATTGCATGATTCAAGTTTCAAAGCAAAATAATAGGTGCATTAGCCTTTAAGAGCAATAAATGTAATGGAAATCCACCTTGAAGATCAAGAGAATTCAAATATTATAGAGAGTAGAGAAATATATTATTATCTGTATCAATTATACTATCAACACTATAATATTGCCTCATGTCTTTTGGCATCAAACACAATTTTTTTAAATTCAATTATCTCGAACCCTACATTCCTTGAAATAAGAATCACCCTTTCAAGAAAGAAAGTTACTTGATCATGTATATTCAAAAAGTCATTATATACACATCCAATGAGATCCCTAACTAATCCCCCTTGTATAACCATGCATGCAAGTAATAAAACTCTAATACCTTGAAGTCACCTAATGAAGTTTGTACCCATGCACTCATCATTAGGACACACTTGCATGCTCTATGTCAACTTAAATTTTTTTACATATTTCCATTAAGTCGATCAACAAAGGGATACACTCACAATGTCCTTAAAACCTCCCTTGACCACAACAGGTAAGATTTGTCTAAAGTGACCTCCAAAAAACATGATATTTTCACCAAAAGGTCGATTAAAAGACATGACATCTCATAAACTCTTATCATCCTATAAAATGAGGTAGTCTCAATAATCATGCTAGATCACTTGCTCGGGTCTATTCCATGTAGAATGGCCCTCTAATTGCAATGGGATCTTAAAGCATGTATGAGAAACAAAGAACATCTAGCCAATGGTATTACATTTTTCCTTTTGTCCAACCCCTTTTGCTTACATTCCAAACCCATCAAGCATCTCGCAACAAAACTACTCTGTAAGAGTGGTCTTGTTAGCATTATGATCTACAATCACATCTCGCACATCATCACCATCTTCAAACACTAGTGTGTTTTCCCTTAAAAAAAGAACCTACAATCGTTGAACATCAAGCTTCTTATGTAGGTGGAAATCCAAAATATGCTAGCATGCCTTGGAGCCAAAGATGTAGTGAGCATCAAGGTATCAATCTATCTCATCAATCATCTAAACTGCAACATTTGTATTTCTTTGAAAGGTACACATTGTAGGGTTCAATCCAACAATTGCCAATGACACTAGCCGTAATCTTCACACTTTTACTATTATCACATCTCCTATAAACAAGATAACCAATGTCATTCACAATAATCTCACCAAAAAACTTTTTTGGATATCCCTTTGTACACTTTCCTACATTAAAAACATGAATTGAATGATCCACATGGTCCATGTATGTTACATCTAACCAATATCTCATGTAGGGCAATGAATTTTCCTTTATCTTGAAGGATTTGGCAACACTAAAGGTGGGAAATGACAAATGAGAGAAGTATGAAGGGTTGCAATCTTAGTTACTTTGAGCTTCCATGTTTACTTACTTATGGGTAATGAAGCTTCATTGGACACTTATACTCGCAAATGTATTTGTGATACGCTTGGGCTTCCTAGATGCTATGAGGTATATGCCTTGAGTTTTTCTTGTTCACTTCGCATTTCAGATTCACTTCCAATGGGAGACACTTGTACGTACTTGGTAGAGCTTGGTTCTTTGAGACAGTGGGACTCTTGGTTTATGTATGTGGTCTCTTATATGGTATTGTACATAATTACTCTTGCTTCTTGTGAGCTTATTTGATTTCATATGCTTTGAACATTGGCACTCACCTCTATCAACAGTTTATCAATGATGTATACATGCATATTGGTTATGCATTGAGCACCATTGCTCTTTGCTTAGTTAGTTATGCATTTGATTGATCTCTACAATTGCTCTTGAGATCTCCTACATGCATGATGTATATGCTAATGGCATGTATGGTTTACTGACACTTTGAGTTTGTGACAGTCTTTGGATGCTTAGTCGCTACTAGTTGCATTTTTGATATCCCAGTTGCTACTCGGATATCCTTGGTAGTGGGAGCTTGCTTTCTTAGCTATTTATCCATAGTAATATTGATATGTATTGCTACCTTTTTTTAAAGCATTGCTATAATTATAGTTTTTAACATTGTTTTATGGAGTAGATATTTTATTTTGGCATTCAATTGATTGCAGTTTGTGGATAGTTATACCCTTATTTGTTCCCACACTTTTGCATAAGTTTTGGGGTTGTTTTGCTGAATTTATAGAAGTTCATTCTCTTATCATTTGTAGTCATTATATAGTGGGTTCATTTATTAGATATTCCTTTTTTTAACATCGGAAAGCTTGATAGCAATAACTTCGAATATTGGAAGACATAAATATGGCAAATCTTGGTGTAGAAGAGGCTAGTTGTTAAGAAGAGGACTAAGAGGTGAGAGAAAGGAGGGCATAAGAGAGAAGAGGAGAGAGAAAGACTATAAAGATAGGAGAGAAGAGGGAGAAGCTATGGGAGTTGCGAACAAGAAGGTGAGATGATAGATAGTATTTGTATTATTTTCAAAAGTGATGAAAATTACATGTCTCACACCTTTTATACATGTGTCAATTTGACAAGGTATTATTAATAGTATCTTACTAAAATATAAGTCTTCCTAACTTCTTATAATCTATCCATTTCCAAAGGTTTTTGCCTACAAAAATAATTTTACAATGGTTGAAGAGGGTGGAGAAAATAGAGTACTACTTTGATTTCAGCTATACAAATGATGGAAAATGAATTAAAAAAATGAGATATAGTGACTAAAATGATCACATAAAGGGAATCCATTGCTATATATACAATCCGAATGTCTTAAAAAAGAATAAAAATTGCCATAACTTCTAATAGAAGCATCAAAATGGAGCATGCCACATGCACAAAGTAGCTATTGAAGAGCACTTTGACTTTATATAGGTGGCATAATTCTAAAAACTAGGCAAAGTAAAATTGTTCTAAAACAGACTGTTGTCTAGGCCATGTTTGCACCATAACTAGCTCATATATAATTATGCTTTAGCCATAGTGCATCCCGTAAGTAAGAAAACTCATCCAAGAATCTGGCTTCCAAGAAGCTTTCTTAAGTGGCAAACCTCTTCATTGATCAAATACTCAGTGATAGGATGAGAGAAAAGCTTCTTCTCATGTTGACATATGATCTCCTCAGGGATGTATTGAATAAGATATTTAGGAGGCAACTTATCAACTATTTTCACTTGAGTACCATAAAAGGGTTTGAGCTAATTGGCATGAAACACATTATGAATCTTAGTGGAAGAGGGCACTTCCAATCTATATGCCAAGTCTTCAATACGCTTCAAGTTTCTATAGAGTCTATAAAATCTATGAGCAAGTTTATTAATGGAACTGTCCTTCAATGCAGAGTAATGAGACTTGGGTACTTTGAGCAAAGCTAAGTCTCCTTCATGAAACTCTAAAGGTCACTTCTTTTCATTAGCATACATCTTCATTTGGTATTGGGCCTTTCTAAGATTCATCTTGTAATGCTGAGGAAGGGTCTGCATTCTTTTTAATTCTTCTTTCCCATAAAGGTTAATCTTCTCACTGAAAATGATTGTGGGTAAGGTTACCTTGTAACCACACATACCCTCAAAGGGTAAAATCCCAATACTAGCATGGGTAGAGTCATTATAAGCAAACTTAGCCAAATGCAACTAGAAATCCCATGCATGTTGTGCATCATCATAGAAATGGTAAAGGTAAGTCTCCAATAGCTTATTTACCCTTTTTGTCTAACCATTAGTTTGTTGATGATTGATAGGTTGTAGAAGGAGCCAACTTAGTACCTATAGAGCTGAATACCATGTGCTAAAAGTTACTCATGAACTTGGTATCCCTGTCATGCATAATTACTCGTGGTAATCCATGTAGTCTAGAGATTTTCTCTATGAACTAACTAGCTACATGTGAGGCAATAAACTGTGTCTTTGTGAGGATAAAATGGGTTGTCTTAATGAGTCTATCCACCACCACATAAATGCTATTCTATCCCTTTTTGATTCTAGGTAAACCAATAATAAAATCCATGGTGATATGCATTCATTTACCTTTAAGGATAGGTGATGATTGCAATAAACCACCTAGCTTATGAGTGCTGTCCTTATTCTATTGGCAAGGTATACACTTCATGACATAATTCTTTACATCTCTCCACAATCCTTTCTAGTGAAAGCTTTTTATTTTATTTTATCATAGGTCTTAAACACTCCAAAATGTCCAGCTATGGGTGAAATGTGCAACCTCTCTAAGCCTTGTTGTAGTTTTTGAAATATATGGCTCAACTCATCATCCAAAAGGTAGGCTTCTTGTAGCTCTTGAGTCCAATCACTATATAGCACAATCATAGCTAAAACCTTGCAAGCCCACCTCCTTGAAAGAGAATCAACTAGTATATTGTCCTTGCTCCATGCATGAGTAATGTCCAAATAATAATTTTGTAAGATAGTTGCCCACCTGCATTGCTTAGGAATGTGATTTGACTAGATAAAGAGGTGCTTTAGGACCTTGTAATCACTCTAAACTCTAAATTGACTGCCATACAAATAATGTTGCCACTTCTTTATTGCATGAAGAATAGCCAACATTTCTTGGTCATAGACATTCATAGCCACCTCCTTATCCGTTGGCTCGTGACTTTCAAAGGTAATAACTTCATATTCATGTAGCAATATAATCCCTACGCCACAACCATTGGCATCACATTGTATGGTAAACTCTCTAGAGAAATCTAGGCATACCAAAATAGGAGCAGAAGTAATAAGTCCCTTTAATTGGTTGAAGCTACAATTTGCAAGGGTATCCCAAAAGAAGGCTTCCTTCTTTAACCAATCAGTTAAACGGGTTGCTACAACCATGTAATGGTTAATAAACTCCCTTCCTTATTTCCTCCATACCACTATAATGCTCTTGATTTAGATGTATCTATGTGAACCTCAAACCATGAGGAAGTCTACTATTCTTTTCCATTAAGCTTATTTTTTCTTGGTGTTAACCACCCTTGAGATGGAAGAAAAATAAGTAAAACACAGAGGAAATGAAAGAAGCAGAACGGAGAACAAGCAAGGGCGCAAGGATGGCCTCTAAAATCAAGCTAGAGGCAAAAACACATTTTTAAGTGAAAGGCACCCCAAAATTTTTGCAAAAGAGCGCAAAGCTCCCTCCTGTGCAAATTGTAAAAGGGTAGATGGGCATGAAATAAAGAAATAGGCCAAGTAGAAGGGAATGGGAAAAAGGACCTTGGCACAATGGCCGGTCATGTAAAAAAGGGGATGGGTGCCCATGGGATTTTAGGGCATGTATATAAAGTTCAAAAAGTGAATGAGAGCTCATTCTTTGGTGTGTGGAAAGGTGGACTCTTCTTCTTCTCTCCTTCTCTTCTCTTGCTTGTTTGCTTGTGAGTGTTTGAGGGAGGGAGTGTGAGTGAGTGAGGGAGTGAGTGTGTGAGGGTGAGGGATCTTGGAGGTGAAGCCCTCCATCGTCTCCTCTATTATTCTTCTCTTCTCTTCTTTTCTCTTCTCTCGTCTCACTCGTGGCCATGGAGGATGGAGCTTGGAGGGAGAGGTTTGAGGATGCTTGAGCTCGCATCACAAATCGTGGAGCTACTGGAGTGCTTGAGAGAGGAAGCAACTCAATCGGGCATCAAGGTAAGATCACTACACTTGTAGAGAGGGATAGTGGGTCAGGTATGTGAGAGGTAGCCATTAGTGCTCGCTTGAAACACTTGAATGAATAAGTGGTCCGTGGGTCTTGGCAGTTGAGAATGAGCTCCCAACATTTTGGTTCCATTGCCGGGACCAACGGATTCAAGCTTGAGCTCTTGTGTGCTTCAAATCGAGCGTCAAAGTAAGGGTTTCATCCTCGAATCGGAGCTTGAGATAGATAAGAGGTTTTGGGTTTTCAATCCGTAGTGCTACAAGTAAGTATTTTTGGTTTTTGATGATTAGTTGAGTAGGAGAAATCATTTCAGTACTTTGCTTTTTATTTTTGTTGCATTTAGAGTAGGATAGGATGAGAAATTAGAGTAGAAATCTTCGGGTTCACTGCTATAAAATAGGTTTGAACAAGGCACAAAAAGGAAAAAAATGGAAAAAAGGAGTGCTCCAATGTGTCGGATTTGCAAGGGGAGTGATTGGGAAGGCTAAGGTTGTGCTCAACAAGGGTTACGGGAAATCCTTATTTGTAGTCTTGGCTTTGTGAGAGACAGAGACAACGCTTGCAGGCCACGAGTCCACATCAGATCCATCGAAGCATGTCGGAGTTTTTTGCAAAATTCAGGTACATGAGATCCTCGGTCTTCACACTTGCTTGAATTCTAGAAGATCTTGTATAGGTGGTAGTAGCTTGAGAGTGGAGATCTTTAACAAATCGCAGTAGATGCGTGTTTCGGCCGCCGTCGGAATCGAATGCTCTTCCCAGTGTTTGATTTCACAGAATTGGACGCTCGAACCAAAGACCTTTTTTGATAAAAGAAATCAGACATATAGGATCGGACCCGCCACATCACCGCTCGGACAATCCACCCTCGTTTGATCCTGAGAATTGGATGAGAAGAAATTGGACACACCACCTCATTCAATCGAACATTCAACCCATCGGATTGCGACAATCAAACCACAGAATCAGACCTAGTGACTTGTCCGATCGCACACCTATCCAAATCGGACCAAGCGTCCCTGTCTGATTTCGAGAATCGGGAAAATTGCCAAATTGGACCAACCCATGCTATCGAATCGGACACACCTTGTTTGATTGTGACAATCAGAGACCCAATCCTATCCGATTTTGAGAATCAGATACTAGTAAATCGGACGTCCGATTTTCAAAATCGGACTCTGGTAAATCGGACGTATCATGAGATAAAAAATCTAGAAATTTAACAAACCTCGACTGATGAAGGGTGTGACCCACATCGAATGAACCCACCGAACACCTTATACACAGTTACAGGCCTAGAAATTGTGACCAACCAGTCAAGAATCGTGCAACATCACATTTCCACAAACTTGACCTGTTTGGTGCTGTGGGCTAGTTGTAAGATCCCAAATTGACCTTGATTAAGCTGAACGACATCACACAACGAAAAACCCTATAAGCCGACGAGGACAGCCATAAACCAAACATACAAGCCTATCAGACCAAACCCATAAACAAGAGTGCTAAAGTTTCTTAGACACTTTGTTTTCTCACTCACTCTGATTTCTAGTACTTGAAACACACTTGAGAAGAGCTAAGAGCTTGATTGCGCATAGTGCACAGAAAAGATTACACACGCACACACACACATAGAGTTAGGGTAAGTTGAGGACTGGTTATAATTAACAAGGAACGCACTCAGACGTAAAAAACTTGAAGGAACCCACCAGTAAGAGAAGATCCCAATATATAGACGGGTGATCAAATCCCCAAAAGTAGAACCAAGTGACGAACACAGCTAAAAAGCCGGATGCAACTAGGACCAACACTATCGTGGAAGTGGATCTACCCGGCCTCATCAACTTGATTGACAACTTGGTAGAACAGGAAGTCTTGGACATGGAAGAGGGCAGCTCATGCCGTAGAAGCAATGAAGGACTTGACTTAGGAGATTTTCCTGAGGCTATTTAGCAATTAGTGAGCAAATATGATGCTTAAACCCGGCCAGAACACTGATATCCAAATTCAAGAAATAGTTTATTCAAGAAGAAGAAGAAAGAAAGAAAGAAAGAAAGAAAGGAAGGAAGGAAGGAAGGAAGGAAGGAAGGAAGGAAGAAAAGAAAAGAAAAGAAAAAGAAACGTATATCACATGTAGCCATTGCAAGTTGCACATCGATCACAGTCACTGCATCTAGGGGTTCTCAAGTTAGGTGCGTCCGGTAGCCGTGGTTAGCCGACTCTGTCCCTAACCCGCTAGCCTAATTTTAATTCCCCCCTTCACACACTTAGGGCACATCAAGGGCAAGCCATATCTAGGAAGGTAACACTCGCCTACGGTTAGACCTGTCACCCTAAGCCCCTTGCACTGCACCTCCCTTATGCACCAATTGGGTCCTCAAGTGTGGGACACCACCGAGGGCTTGCCCAGGGTAGACCCATCTCCCAGTTCCACAAGCACTAGCACCATGCACTCCACTGTAAGGCACACACAGCCCTAGGTAGTACACCTTCTTTTCTTCCTAGGTACAAACAAAGGCTTCCACCACCAACTCCAGAGACCCCATCATCCATGCAATATACTCCGCATCTTATGTGACATGTCACCATGCATGCACAACAAAGCAAGGGGCAGATGCAACAACCCTAGTCAAAAAGTGAATGAAGAAGCTCATTTAAAACCATGCCGGAGATGGCAACCACGAGGGGAAAAACAATGGATCTATCTAAGTTTATCTTCAATTCCAAAGCCGGATCCGTCCACTAGCCTCTCTCCACACAAGGATCTGTCTAACTTTATCTTCAATTTTAAAGACATGAATCCCTCCAACACACCTTTCACCAGGGCTCGTACAAGGGCCTTTCAAGTCCATAAATCCCTCTAGCATCCAGGGATCATATCCAACCCAAGGGCCTTTTAGTTCCATAAAATCCTCCAATAGGTCTATACATCCCTCCAACACCAGGGATCATATCCAATGCAAGGGCCTTTCAGTTCCATAAATCCCTCCAACAAGTCCATAAATCCCTTCAACACCAGGGATCATATCCAATGCAAGGGTCTTTCAATTCCATAAATCCCTCCAACAAGTCCATAAATCCATCCAACACCAGGGTTCATTCCCAACTCAAGGGCCTTTCAGTTCCATAAATCCCTCCAATACACCCCCCAACACAGATTGTATACAAACTCAAAAAGCCAATTGGCTACCCCAGCAACACCGTCCCGACTCACCACCCAGCAAGTGCCATGGGACTGATACTCAACTAGGAGGGGGGTAATGTTAACCCTCAGACGAACAAGGTGGAAAATCTAGAAAATTTAAAGTAGAAGACAAGGCCAAGGCAAAAGTAGAATGGGGGACGAAGGTATGCCAAGAAAAATTGGGAAACACAAGAAGTGTGAAAAAGTCCTAAATCAAGGAGAGATGCACAAGAAAAAGCGCAAGTCAATACTTTTGTAAAAGAGTGCATGGCGCACCATGATTTATTTTAAGACCCCCCGGTGCAAATTGTAAAGGTAGATGGGTGGTAGAAAGGAAGATAGGAAGATATGAGAACAATGGAAAAAAGGGCCTAGGCTATGTCCAGCCATGTAAAAAGGGGATGACCACCCAAGGGAAATAGGGTTTTGTATATAAAGTTCAAAAAGTGAATGAGAGCTCATTCTTTGGTGTGTGGCAAAGTGGACTCTTCTTTTTGTTCTCTTCCTCTCTTCTCTTGCTTGCTTGTGAGTGCTTGAGGGAGGGAGTGTGAGTGAGTGAGGGAGCGAGAGATCTTGGAGGTGAAGCTCTCCACCATATTCTCTCTTCTACTTCTCTTCTCTTCTCTCGTCTCGCAAGTGGCTATGGAGGATGGAGCTTGGAGGAAGAGGCTTGAGGATGCTTGAGCTTGCATCATGAATCATAGAGCTATCGGAGTGCTTGAGAGAGGAAGCGACTCAATCGGGCATCAAGGTAAGCTCACTACACTCGTAGAGAGGGATAGCATGTTAGTTATGTGAGAGGTAGCCACTAGTGCTCTCTTGAAACGCTTGAACAATAAGCGGTCCATGGGTCTTGGCGATTGAGCTTGTGCTCGCCTCTACAAGGGGCCTCTCTTGCACCGTGATGGCCCAAGAAGGGAGGTCATCACAGGGCAAGGGGGGCGCGATCAACGGATTGAGGGGCCTCTTTTACACCATGATGGCCTAGGAAGGGAGGTCATCATGGGGCGAGGGGGGTGAGGTCGATGGATTGGGGGGCCTCTCTTGCACTGTGATGGCCCAAGAAGAGAGGAAGAGAGATAGAGAGTAATGGAACTCTACTTTGCAAAGAAGACAACCATGCTTGGAAGATGAGAGGCTTAACTTGGTAGATGAGAAGCTTTGCCTTTTGACAGTGAGCAACTCGAAGATATAGGGACAAAGCGGTAGGGGACCAGGCAAGCAATACGAACACGAAGAGATAGGGGAACGAGGTGAGCAACAAGAACACGAAGAGGTAAGGAACATGCGACAATACAAAGAAGTAACTTACCTTGTACCTACTATTAAAAAAAAAAATAAAAAAAAATCCAAAACCACTCATCAAATGACAAGTCGAGTCTTTCTAAATTTCATGTATTTGCAACCAACAAAAAAAAAAGGAATGAGCTGTTGCCTTTAACGAAAAAAAAGAGAGTCTTATGCAGCAATCTTGGGATAGACTCTTCCAACGCTAGGTTGAATCTCTATGACATTAGGGTTCCTTGATTCTCTTTAGAAGGGGAAAGGGAAAGTCTGTTCATCATGACCACATCCTCAGCTTCAAGCTGATTAGCAAATTTGGTGTCCGTTTCTTGTGTTTTGTTTACAAACTCGTCCTATTATGTGCTTGGTTCTAAGCCTATTATGTACATTCCATATTAGGTTTGATTCCTATTATGTGCTGGTTCTGAGCATGTGTGCTTGGTTAGTATGTGTTGCTACTAAGAGTCTCGCCATGGACCTTCCTCATGGCACTTTGTAATTTCTTTTTTTTCTTTTAATCAAATTATGTTTCTCTCAAAAAAATAAAAAGGAATGAGCTTCGGCTATGGCCTGTAACAAACTTGATGCAGGCCACTTCAAGTGGCGTTAAATGTGAACAATATGGATACACTTCCTAGCAAATTAGTCTTGTGAGTTGTGTTCCTCTGTCTCATTAGTGCTCACATAAAACCGTCCTTAAATATATTTTTTCCAACAAAAAAATCTTAAAAAGCTGGTTGAAATTGAAGCTCATCTTGACAAAAACTGGCTATTTTTTAGCATTTTAGTTATAAAACCAGATACTTCCCTCCCAAAGCCAGTTAGGGTTAAGGTTGCTTCTTTTTTCCATTGGATTGGAACAAAGTTTTCGTGAGCACAGGTTTGCGGTTAGCTCTGACAAACCTCACATCTTCTTCTTGTGGTTGGCTTTGACGAACATCGTGTCTTCTCCCTGCTTTCTTTCCTCTTGCACCTCTTGTCTTCTACTTGCTTTCCTTTCCATCTCGTACAAGGTATGCTTAATCTTCCCTTACTGGTCACAACGGTGTACGATGATGGCCCCTCTCACCTCCTCTCATCTTCTTGTGTCACAAACCAAAAGCAACCCCTCTTGCACTTCTCATCTTCTCCCTGCTTTCCTCTATTTGTCTTTAGGTCATTTGGGGGATCTTCGCCTTTAGGACAAAACATTTACACTGTCAGACTAGGATAACTCTCCTATGCAATAAGGGGACCAATTGGTAGTCCTTGGGCCTCACTCGTGTTGTTTTGACCCATTGGTCTTCAATACGCCCAATGTGATTAGCATGGGTCACAACGGTGCGATAAAGGCCCCCCTAGGAAGGTCCTTGGGCCTCACTTGTGCCGTTCTGGCCCATTGGCCTGAAGTTCCTTTTTTTCTATTTTCCTATTTTCTTGATTTTTTTTCTTTGGTTCCTATTTTCCTGATTCTTTTACTAATCTTTGGTTCCTATTTTCTTGAGCCCCTTTTTTAGGAGTTGTGATCAAGTGATGACCTGAAGTTCATTGTTCAACGTCGTTCTTCTTGCGAATGATAAGATTGCCCAGGAGCTTCCAAAGGATAAGATTTTTGAAAATTTTTACAGAGCAGGTGCTGTTCTCAGAGTACACGATCTCTCTTGTATGTTTACGACAGATTTTCCATTAGAGTAGGTGCTAGCATTCAATGCCTTTGAGGACTATGAACGTGAGTTCAAAACTCTAATTGTGGCGAGTGTTGTTGTGTTGGATGGAGTGACTTATGTCCATTAAGGGCTTTGGTCATCAGATAGATAAAGTGTAAGAAAGCTTAGAATGGATTTGGAGAAGATCCCCTCGTGTGGCATAGTGTGCTTGGACAATTGTCCCATGCATTCAAAGAAATGCTGACTTGTTTAGTACAAGTATGAGTTTGTGTTTTTTGCACCTTCAACTTTGAGATAATGTGGAAGGATAGGCTCCGTCCACCTCTGAGGATGCTCAATTGGCAAAGGATGAGGATTATGATAAAGAGATACCCATTGACTTAGAGGAAGAGTGAGCCTTGGCAGGTAGCGACCTTGTAGTGTTGGGATTCCATGTGGATGCCCCAGGGAAGGGTAAAGAGATGGAGGACGAGCCTCAAGGCCTTCCTTTATCATGCCTGCCGAGCTTCAAGATGGACTCAGAAATTGAAGAGTTTATTCTTTTAGTGGACATTATACAGCAACTAAATATGCATGAGAACTACTGTCTTGTGGCATTAGCTGAATTCATTGATGCTAATATTGGTTTCGTTGCGGATGAAGAAGATAAATATTTCTTGGCCGACTCAGAAGTCAAGGAGAGGATTTACAGGATATGAAAACAACTGCTTACACAAGTTTTTGAGGAGGCTAAGTCACAACCGAGCCAATTTCCCCCTGAGATAGAGATTGCTCAAGCTACAGAGCATTTAGGAGTGTTGGACATGGGTAGGATCCAAGAGAGAAAAGAAATGCCAGACATTGGGGGGACAATTCTGCTATGGTGGTCAAGAAGAATGCTAGAAAAAAATGAGAATCATCTGGTAGTGCGTGTTCCTTTTGTTCTTAGTGTTAAGTGGTTGCTATTGCTATGAAATTTTTCAATTTTGATATGTTCAATTTTTAGCTTCTCGTTTGCGAAGATGAGTTCATTAAAAGAGCCAAAGGAAGCAGGTCAGTAGGCAATGCATCCTCATCTTCAGCTTCTCATTTGCGAATATGAGTTCATTAAAAGAGCCAAAGGAAGCAGGTCAGTAGGCAATGCATCCTCATCTTCCTCCAATTTTAAAGAGACTAGAAAGCATTCCGGGTTGGCTCACTATGTGGGACGTTTCAATCATGAAAAGGTAACAAGTCATATGTACACATGTACATATACACAACTGAGAGACAAATATCTATATACGTATTATTTGGCAATGTTTCCTTACAAGCATCTTTTCTTTTCTTGTTTCTTGACAGATCATAATATTTCACAAGGATTTCTCTCCAGACAATGCAGTGCTACCTCTTTTTGCACTGAAGGTAGTTTCGAGGTATTTGGGTGGCTATCCTGTGGCAACCAATGCTGAGAAGGTGATATTGTAGCAAAGTAATTCGCTTTGTAAGTGTTTGGTGTAGGATATGGATACCAGGCACTTCGAATGCCATATTATTTTTCATATGCGGGTTAAGCTATTGCAGCGGGGAGGACACAAGTTGAGGACATGTATCCATATGGGAAGAGAAGATTCATGAGGGAAAAGAAAACAAGGCTATGTAGGGGTGCACTGCCGCAACCTGATGAAGGCCCCTCCACGATGATGCTGATGCCGGAGGTGGAAGATGAGAATAACCGAGAGCGCTCCCCAAAGAGGATGAAGTCGTCATCGAGTCCACCTTCTCCCGGCTCTGACTCTTGATTGATGCCATAGCTATAATATGTATTGGTTCCAGGATGTGCTATTGAATATGTATGGTCGAATGATATAATGTAGGAATACATTATTCTTTGATTGCTAAAGACTTTTGGACAGTGTATTGTGTTGTATCTTCTTTGATATCTTGTGAATTTAAGAAAATGTCTTAATTACATAATCTTTGTATTCCTAAGAGGCAAGCACTGTTAAACACACCAAAACAATAGCATTACCAACAATAAAAGAAAAATGACACAAAGAACCAATTCTTAACAAAAGGGTTGTGTGTTATAAAAGAGCCATCCCTTAAGAAGGGTTGTGTGTTAAAAGGTACAACTTGTTGTGTCAATTACATCATGTCGATTACACCATCTCTACACTCGAAAATACACCAAAACAATAATGCAACTAATTGTAGAGAGAAAATTGACAGGAATGATCCATAAATGATCAAAGGCTTTATGTGTTACAAAAGATCCATTCTATAACAAAAAGTGTGTTACTAAAGATCCCTTAATAGAAGTTTTGTGTGTTATAAGGTACATCTTGCAAGAGAAGCTCTGGTTATAAGGTTGTGTGTTACAAGAGTGGCTCAGGTTGGTAGTACTAAGCTTTGGCCTGAACTCTGCCTTGAAGGTCCTTGCACATCATCTGTGATTCCATTCTTTTCAGTACACACTTTCTATTGTGTATGAATTAGAAGTCTTCTAGTAGCATATTGGGTGCCTCATCGTTGATGTCTTTGCGAAGCTCACCAAATCACATTCCTCTCTTATGCTTATAATGGTCAATAGAGATGAGACCTCATCTACCACCTCAATGTCTATAACCTGGTTGGCTTGCAAGCTTGCAGCTTTTTGGTCGATTGACACAAGCACTCCATTGATATAGTGCTCCAAACAATACTAGAACGATAGTATAAAAGTCTGTGTTGTGATCATGTACTTTGCCACAACTGTATCAAGGACAATGCGACAGTGTACATGTCCCACATGTTTCATGAACCATTAGCTCTGCAGTATATTTGCCAGTAATTTGTTGTCCATTCATGTGCAAACTAGCATTGTCTTGGTAACGTTAACATCAAACTCCCGGAATAGTTGCACAAAAATGTTGATAGGCATAGATAGCATGATCTTCACTAATTTCATTGGAATGGTAGCCCACAATGATCATTGAAAATCTCTGTCACTCTTGCTTCGTGTGGACTCTACTCCAAAGCAATTAGGCACTGGCTATGCCAATCTGTTCTTGTTTGCATGTAAAGGGAGTGCTTGGAGGTAACCTTTTGTGTGAGACCGGTTTTGAAGATGGTAAAACTGATCATAAAAGAAGAGGCCTTCATCTACAAGGCTCCCCCCAATCCTTCCCTCATACTGTAACTGTCCAACATGTCCATCAAGCACATGGATGACTCCTACAATGCACTCAATGGGCTGTCACTCCTCATAGGATGAAGGATAAATGTCTGAAGCAGTGATACAAAATATTCTCACACAAAATACAATAAATGTTTGAAGCAATGACAATAACAATACATAAAAACCAAGAGGGTAAGCCAAACCTATAGTTTGGCATGTGAGGTGGAAGCCTTGTCTCATATCCAGGTGCCATTATGATTTGATGGTGCATGTAGACATGCTGTACAAGCACCTTCTTCACAATTGTTTTGCCGTGTGGAATTTTAAAGTCCATAGCACGTCCCTTCCATGCCCATTTATAGACACTTCCCTCATCCTTGCGCTTTTCTCGTCATGGCTACATGAGCGCCCAAGATCCCTTAGAGATGAGAACTTCTGTCCATGTATTCCCATCAAGGGTAATGGGGGAACATAGATAGAGAAGACATAAGTTGAAGGTCTGTGAGGCAAGGGAGTAGCATTGTTTGCAACCACTACAAAACATTGAGAACTTAAATGATGAGGGTGGGAAGCCATTAGAGATTGACAACAAAGAAAAAGTGCAAAGATCTCTAGAAGGAGGAGAAGGTCTCGGTAGCTAGGAGAAGGCGGGGAGTTTTTGAAAACCTCCCTCCCAAAACCCCCCCAAACCTCCCTCCAAAATCTTTCCAAATATTCTTCTTGTCCGTAGATAGTGACGTTTAGAGGGAATTCTCCTTAAACAAAAAAGGTTTTTGGGTATTTTTCTCTATTTTGTGAGTAATTTTTAAGAAAATCCAACGTAACGTTGGCCTCCATCCTATTGGACACACTGCTTCTTCTCTCTCCTCTTATTTGCCCTCCTTTTGAATGCCTTGAAAAGTTGACTCAAGAAGAGCTTTGAGATAAAGAACATGGGACATGCCTCACATATTTTGGGGATATGCATTATGCACAATTGAGGGGCTCCTTTATTTTTCCCAAAAGGAGTACATCCAAAAGGTCCTTGAGTGGTTTCATAAGTAGCATGTTAAGCCTATTGGTTTTTTACCTTCTTATGTAAAGGTTAGTCAAGCTGATTGTCCACAGTCTAATGAGCAAAAGCTTGAGATGGCTAAGATTCCTTATGCATCTATAGTGGGCAATTTGATGTATGCCATGATAGCCACTCATCCTAACATAATATTTGTAGTGGAGATATAGTACGTTATATGGCTACATCTAATAAGCGACATTGGGATGCCATGGGTATCATTAAGTACCTTAAGAGGACTGTAGATATGTGTATATGTTATGGTGGCTAGGATACATGAGTTGTGGGATACATTGACTCTAACTATGCATGACATACATATAATAGGAAGTCCATCTTTGGCTATGTATTCATCTTTACTGGAGGTGTTCTCTCTTTTGGATGTCCAGGATGCAAAAATGCATGACCTCTATCTAATATAATGGCAGAGTATGTTGTTGCTACTAAGGCTTGCAAGGAGGATCTCTCCTTACTATTACTAATGTGGTCCCTACATTGCATTTAGATTCTATGAGTGCTATTTAGTTGGCCAATAAGAATTTGTCGGCGGTCTTCCATGCGAAGACAAAGCACATTGAGGTACATTACCACTTTATTAGAGAGGTCATTGAGAAAAAGCCCATTGAGCTTGTCAAGATCTCAATTGACCAAAATCTAGTAGATCTACTCACTAAAAGTCTCTCAATGGAACATTATGTCTTTCTTAGAAAGATGATGGGTGTAGGATGAGATGACATGTTTCCTAATCTTATTATACTTTATTAACGTTTGTACTTGGGCCACTTTTTTCTCGATTCTCTCCTTGCTAGAGGTATATTCTCCTTTAAGTGGGAGGTTGTTGGGGGTAAAGGCACGTGTGCCTATGCTACTCGTGTATTCACTACACTTACAATACCCACACACCTACACATTGTAGGTGGCAAGTGCTTATCAATGTCACTTCATTGTTTATTCTTTCAGTGACTAATGAATAAGGGAAGGCCATTCACACATTGTGATTGTTGGAGTTTCCACATATTAAGTCTCTCTCTCTTACTCTCTTGCTCCATCCTCCATAGCCTAGACCTCTCTTGCTTCCACTTGCTTGTGCTTCCACTCGGGCTTCTCCCTTCAAATAACAAAGCATACCCAAATCTCCTATTGTAGTAGGGAGGGTTGTAGTGGGGAGGGGTGGTCATGTAGAATTTGAATCTTAGGTGTGGTGTATTGATGGACTATTATAGGCATCAAGAGTGGGAACATCTTTAAATTCTTTTATGCAAAACCCACCCAAAGTTTTGTGCTAGTAGCTGCAATGTTTGTTTGAGAGGATTGTCTCTTAGCAAGAAATACTAATAGTAGAAGGATGTTATACTTCAATCCATGTAGCCATTAAAACTATAGAAGGAAGCCTACTATACTGGCATAGCCCCAAACATCAAATCCGATGGTTACCCATACAAAACTTTTAGGTGCAGAAGCAAGATCTTGATTGGCATGTGGCCCAATTTGAAACCAGATGGGAAGCAAGTGGTCATGATGTATTGTATGGTGAATAGTTCAAGTAGACTCAGTTTGCATGTACTTTACATGGCAGAGTGATCTATTGGTTTAGTGCATATGGGTTGGCTTACTTCACTAGTTATGATGCATTGAAATAAGCATTTTTGCATAGATTCCATAATTATCAAAAGATATACAAACCTTTTAATTTATGAAAGGATTGAAAGGCAAGATTTGTAGGGAAATAGAAAATATTGGTTAACTCCACAGGATACATTGGATACTTTAGTAAATGCACCCCAACATGTGGAAAAAGAGCTTGGCTTGGGTGAAGTGCAAAGAGATAGAGATGCAAGTTGAAGTTTTGGAAGTGGCTTAGATAGTGAAATCAAAGATAAGGAAGATTTACATCTTGGTATTGACACACGCATTTTTGATTAATGATTCACACGATCAAGATAAGAAGAGAATAAAAAGAAAAAGAAAAATAAAAAGAAAAGGAAAAAGAAAAATAAGAGCAAATGCAAGAAATCTCAATACAAATCCTCAAAGTTCAAATCCTCTTCATCTAAGAAAAAATATTCCAAAAAATTAGATAGAAAGACTGTGCAAAATTTCATGGGTGTGGGAGTTTTGGTGCCAACAAGGCAAGAAAAGCTTTGACACATTTGTAATAAAATAGGATATGATGCAATGACTTGTTCTCCCCATGTCACTAAATTGATTGTTTATTACTCATTCTCTATTTAATAAATTCATGTCAATAAATTAATGACTCACTTTTCTTTAAGTGTTGATGATGATCTAGCATGGCCATGAGACCATTTAGAGACCAATATTCCTAGTGCATCACTTAATGGGGTGATCAGAGCACTGTGACATGGATATTTGGTACAGGCAGTACAAGTTATGAAGGGGGAAAGAAGTGTCTTCCAAGTGTAAGAGTGTACACAAGAACTAAGGAGTTACACATAATGAAGATGGATTAAGTTCTAAGAAGAGGAAGTGCATTAGCATTGTGTATATGTATTTATGTGTGCATCCGGGGATGCTTGGGAACGTTTACTTGTGTGTAATGAGCATTGCATTCATTTGGGGTCATTCTCTCTCTTACAAGTCAAGGTTTAAGGTCTTTTCTTTCATTAGGAAAGACAAGAGAGGTAATTCTCTCACTATAAAAGACAAGAGACACGATCCTCTGGAAGTGAGAAGAGAAGTGATTTTCTCTTTCTAAGGTCTAAAAATACACAAGCTTTTGTGTGGAAGTCAATCTTAAGGTTGAGGCGGCCCAAGGAAATTTAATGAACTCTCCTTAAGGTGGTTACATGGACCACAAGTTAAGAGTACAATTTGAGAAGCTGTTCTTTTAAAAAAAAGACATGGTGAATCCATTTTTAAAATCTCTCACGATAGAAAGACTATCTCTAAAAAGGGGCCGTGAGGGTTATCGAAAACAATGCGATCTACAACTTGTGTGTTGGACGTTTTTTCATCTGAACAATGCACAGAGAGATATCTCAAAATTAGTGCTCCAGAGTAGGTCCTAAAACAACCACATCTTGCATGAAGATCAACTCAAGTCTCTCTCCATGAAGAGAAGCTCGTGAAAGCCTACAAAAGAGGAGGCTCTCCTTGGGTGTGAGAGAGGAAAAGGAAGCATCACTTTGTATGCATCCAAGAGGAGAAGATAAGGTGCAAGTGCTGCGGAAGCTTTGCTAAAATCAAGTTCCAAGAGGAGAAGAGAAGGTGCAAGTGCTACGGAAGCTTTGCTGAAATCAAGCGCCAAGAGGAGAGCCCTATACATATTGTGTAGGAGAGAAGGAGACAAGAAGGATCAAACGGTGCCAATCTCCAAGTTGTGCGAGTGTTAGCCGGCTGTATACTGTGCAAGGAACCATGATCTTGTTTCCAAGATCTACAAGTAAGAGCTGGCTTATGTGTAACGGAGGAGCTTGCTCCTTGTCAATAATATAACTCCACAAGGGGGGGACTGGCCCATCTTCCAGTCCCTAGTGTGTTGCCAATTTCTCTGTCTCTCTCTCTCTCTACATCTTTCTTTTCTCTCATCTATTATCCCTATGTGCCAACATAATATTCTCCATATATATTTTAAGTATATAAGAAAGTCGAGCGTGTATCTCGGATCTTATAACACCCCCTCGTCCCCCCTCCCCCCCTCTCTCTCTCTCTCTGTGGACTTGGGAAAGGAGAAGAAGATAATATAAGGGCTCTCCAAAGTTTGGACAATCGAGAATGAGATCTCTATTCATTTTTACACATGATATACTTAACTTTTCTTTTTGGGTGCACATTCTCAACCCTTTAGTCCCTTATATACTTACAATAGACAATGTTTAGACTAGGCATTTGCAACTTGCCCCTTGGATTTAAAAGTATCCAAATGGTTCTTTATTTAGTTTGTGGGATATTTTATTGTACATAGGCTGCATTTCATTTTAGTTTTAGTTGCAAATTTTCACACTTTTCATGAGAGTGAACTCAACACACGTATTTTAAATAAACATTTTTTTGTATGTTGAAGGTATGCCAAAACTAACATTAAAATTTTGTGGACTAGTCATGGGACTAAGGTAGGTTTCATAACACAGGAGCATATGCTAATGCGTTGCAATCCTAAGCCTTCAAAGAGTTGTCCACACTAAGAAAAACTTGTTTGGCATGTACAAGTTGCCCAAGTTCAAAATGAACCAATATTGGCATTGGCAAAGACTTGAACTTATCCACTTCAAGCCACATGCCTATAACCTTACAACTGAGCCAATCACCTTTTATTGAAATATTTTCAAACATGAAAAACTAAAATAGTCTATCATGTAGGACATTTTTTGAAAGGTGCACCTAGTTCGTTCGGACTAGTGTTCACTAGGCCTAAATATATGAATAGAGATGCAATCCAAAAAGGCATTGGGCCATTAAACATCTCTTAAAATTAATAAGCCATATTTTTTGCTCTTTCTTTGGACTCTTCTTGCTATTTTTAGCTGTTATCTTTTGCTTACTATGTTTAATAGTCAATATTTTTAGCAACTATTGTATTAAATAACTTTTTAAAATGATGCTTTTAGTAGCTCATATTTCCTTTGGTAGCTTCTTTACTCATTTTGGTAGTATTTTGGTAATTACTATTTTTCATAATTTTTTAATTTTCACAATCACAAAAATCAATGAGCAATTAATAACTATCTTGGAAGAGGACAAAGATTTGAAGTGAATGTCTGACAAAATGTGAACCTTATTCTTCTTAATAATGCATTTAGAGTTTCACCATATGATGCTTCCCTCGCATATATGTAGGTGCCTTGAGAGACAAGTGCCTCTCCTAGCAGGTAAGGACATCAGGCAACAATACAATTCAAGTGGAGAAACCACATGTTGGGTTGAATGGAATCATGGACCTCGAATTTCTAAAAACTATTCATGCATTACAAAACCATGGAGTTGCTTGACGAGTAAATGCATTAGGGTCTCAAGGCATTCAATGAGAAGACAAGGTCGCATATATAAGAGTTTTGAGCTATTATGACATTTTCAATGCCAAAGATTAGAATTAGGTATCTTGGCTACCCTTTGTCTTGTCTCCATTTTCATTTCATGGGTAAGTCTCTTGAGGGATATATGTTTGAGTGCTACTTTGATGGAACTTAGGCCTTGCCATAGATTTCATGGGGCAAGGGACTTTCTTTATTCCTATTGGATTCCTAGAGAGATTGGAGCAATAATATATTAGGTCATCTAGATTATGTCATCCCTTATCACCAAACTTGTAGCTCATGAGCTATTGCAATATGAATGTTTGATATGGATAAGTTTTCTCTCTATTCCAAATTGGCTTGATGTGAGATTAAGGTACTTGCTAAACTCGTGGGATAAGTGATTCATTCCCTACCATCTGGCAACAAAGTCAATAGGGCTTGAAAAGAAAGCATGTATTCTTTGGGATAGAATGGATCCTCATGAGTTTTGGAAACTATTCACTGCTAATAGTGGATGTTGCAAATGTGAAATGTTTAACATTTTGATGCATTCTTTCTTTAGAAGGGAGTAGGGTATTATGCTAGCAATTTGCTCCACAAATAGGTTTTGGAGGAAGTTGATGCTAGGAGGTATATTCCATGGTGGATTCCGTAAAACTATATTTATTTGCCAGGGCTCTTACATAAGGTGGATTCCTTGTGTGAGAAGTTGACGGGGACACCTGTCCTTTTCAGGTGTCATATTAAACTAATGTACACGTGGGTGATTCCACAGCGGGTGATTCCACAAAATACATATTTAAATTAATGGACGTTTATGAGTTTAGAGTGCACTCGTATTAAAGTAAGGTTAGGACAGAGTTCCAACCTATTTATTTATTTTGTAGCTTAAGACTAATAAGTATTCACTTTTATCGGTTTAATTTTATTATTTTCTAACAATTGTGAATGCTTCAGTTGATGTGTAGAGTAGCAGTGGCGTTGGAAAGCACTAGGTGATGGTATGTATCCAACATGTATTCAGATTATCTAGAAGAAATTATCATTTTTGATGGATGCGCGCTTTATCATTAAAGGTGTGGCGTTAATATTTACTTATTTGCGCTTATTTACTAAAGTGCTTGACAAACATTTATTATTTTGGTATATGCATTGGTGCTCGATTTAAATATTTCATTATTGGACATTGTATTTGGGCACAACCCGACTTTTGGGATGCCCAATCACTTTATTCTTTATTTGAACAAAAGCATACATAAAAGCCAAAGTATGATAATTGTAAATTGGGCTATTTTTGAGCTTGGAGACTAATAAATTTATAAATATATGCCTTGTGGAGTGCTCACACAAGGCATGGGGAAAGATTGTACCCAATTTGTCTTTTTGTTTCATGTCGTGCAGACTCTCTTCTTGCTTTTATGAAGTTTATGTAGAGTTATTTGTTCTTGGGGACCTTCTAGTACTCACTATGCACGTATTTAGCATTCGATTTGAGTGCCAGTGGTATAAGAGCGAAGTTGAGATCAAGGGCTTCCAATCACTTACCATCTCGCGCGAAGGCGAAGCTCTTGGAAGGAATGGGCTCTATAGGCAGAACCGTCAATACCAGCGTGTTCTTGGCGGTGAAGAACCCCCTGCTGTGTTATTTGGATCGCAAAGGACCACTCTCTGGCGCGACGGAGGATCACTTCCCAAGCTCTTTTATCAAGATGTTTTTTTTCAAAGAACACAGAGAATAAAACTTCATTAAGATTAGCGTTTAAGCTTTACAAAGCTCAAGATAAGCTTAAACTTGTTGAAAATCTAACGACCGTGGCAGCAACATGTTCTCGATGGCGTCAAATTCGGCTACGACGTCCTCTCATTCTGGTCGATTAGTCAAAATTTCATTAAGCTTTTATAAAGCTTATTAAAGCTTAAAGATTTAATTCTTAAACCTCCTGCATAGTGGAAGTTCACATAGAATAACCAACCCCGAGCCCACTCTGCAACTTCAGCAAGCCTTTGTTCATATATGTGCTGTGACAAAGTCAATTTCTAGCAAGCAGATTGTTATACACAGACTATACGGAAGTTGTATACATTTGGAAGAAGACCGTCATCAATTACCGTTCCTGCAAAAGAAGCAAAATCACAAAAAGCCATTTAAAAAAAGAGAGCAAGCCTTGTAAACCCAAACTTGAGCTACGCTCATCCCTCTAACAAGATTTTGAGTGTGTGAGGTAGTTTCAGGTTTTGCAGGATGTCGAATCAAAACATAGAAGATTTTATGGCCAAAGGTGATTTGCTGGAACCAACGATTGAGCAAAAATTGAACGTAATTATGATGCAACTTCAAGAGGAACAAAGAGCATGTCAAACTTTGCAAGCACAACTGGCTACACTTCAACGATCCACTGCTAATCAAGATGGAGCGCAACTCGAAGATGTTATTCAACGTATGATTGACGCAACACTCGAAGTACAGTCTCTCAGGAAAGATTCTAAGATAAGTAAAAGAAATAGTGAATGAAATTGAAGCTAAGGAAAATTAGATGCATCCTAGGCACACACAATTTCTTTCACAATTTAAAGATTGTTTTGCAGCTGATTTATCCCCTGGTTTACCACCTATACATCCTAAAGATCATAAAATAGACTTAATCCTAGGTTCTCAACTACTATGTAAAGCACCTTATAGACATAATCAGATTGAGGAAAAAGAAACCCAAGTACAAGTTGAAGAATTGTTAACTCGAGAACTCATTAGGCCTAGTAGTTCTCCTTTAGGTGCACTTGTTCTATTACTGAAAAAGAAAAATAATACCTATCGGATGTGCATTGACTATCATTTCCTAAACAAGATCACTATTAAGAATAGATATCCGATCCCTAGGGTAGACGACCTCATGAATAAACTACAGGGAGCCACTATTTTTAGTAAGATAGATATTAAATCTGGATATCATCAAGTACGATTAGATACACCTGATATTTTCAAAACTGCATTTAGAACTCAATTTGGTCATTATAAATTTTTTGTTATGCCTTTTTGTTTGACTAATGCACAAGCTACATTCAATGGTATAATGAATCGTATATTCTTGAAGTATCAATATTGTATAATTATTTTCTTTGATGACATATTGGTTTTTAGTAAGAATGAGAATGAGCATTATAAACATCTATCTTTGGTTTTCAAATTATTGAAAGAGAATCAATTATATGCTAACCTTGACAAGAGAGAATTTTTCCAAATCCAAATTGAATACTTAGGTCATATTTTTTCTTCTGATAGTATTCAAGTTGATTCTAAAAAGATAAAAGCAATTTTAAATTGGCCAATTCCTAAAAATGTGCATGAGTTACGTTCTTTCTTAGGTCTTGCTAGCTTTTACAGAAAATTTGTGAAAATTTTTTCATTACTTGCATTACCTTTAATGAAATTATTAAAGAAAGGTGTTATATATAATTGATTTGATAATAATCTAAAGTCTTTTGATTTACTGAAACATGCTTTAACACATGCATTTGTTTTGCAATTACTTGACTTTAATCAACCATTCTTTCTAGTAGTCACTAATGCTAGCGGATTAGAAATATGAGCTGCCCTTATGTAAGATTCACATCCCATAGCCTATTCTAGTTGCAAACTTAAACCCTTTGAACTCAAGTATTCTATCTGTGATAAGAAATCACTAGCTGTAGTACAGGCCTTACGTAAATGAAAACACTATTTAATGGGATCTAAATCAAAACTGACAAACAAAGTATCAAACATCTTCTTAATTAGCCACAAATCTCTGACTGTCATATCAAATGGACTACTTTTATTCAAATTTTTCATCCACTTATCCAATATCAACCTGGAAAAGAGAATATTGTTGCTGATGCCTTAAGTAGAAGACCAAGTCTCCATAACATCTCCCTTATATCTTTTGATTCCCTTAACCCTATGAAAGATACCTATGATCAAGGCTCCAGTTTTCAAGCTGATTGAAATAAATTAGTTGCTAATAACTGGATTTCAATAGATTCATTGTCTTATTCTGAAGGATTTATGTTTTATGAGAAAATGTTGTGTGTAACTGTTTCATTTAGATCATTTGTGTGGCAAGAAATTCATTGTCTCCCATATCAAGGCCATAGAGGTATTATTTCTACTTTATATACATTGGTCGAAGATTTTTACTAGCCACAGATGAAATCTAATATTTCTAACTTTGTATCTGAGTGTTTAATTTATCAAAGAGTTAAGCGACACCATGGTAAGCGATATGGTTTGTTAATGCCTTTACTAATTTCTGAACAACAATGGGAATATATTTCAATGGATTTTATAACTGGTTTGTCTAACACACAAGCTAATCATGATATGATTTGGACTATAGTTGATTGATTTAATGAACAAGCATATTTTCTTCCATGAAAGAAAACATTAACTGCATCTCAAGCTACACAATTGTTTTTGAAGATTGTTTTCACTAACCATGGTTTGTCAAAAGTTATTATTTCTGATCGTGATTCTAGATGTTGCAATAATTTTTTGACTACTTTGTTTGCTAATTTAGGTACTAAGATTAATTTGTCATCTATATTTCATCCTAAAATCAATGGGTAAACAGAAGCTACTAATAGTACAATTCTAGATCTTTTGCACGCAGGCACAATTTCAAAACCACAAGCATCGGATACACATTTGCATCTACTTCAATTTGCATACAATAATACACCACACACAGCTATACGAAAATCACAATTTGAAATCATTTATGGACATAGATTACCTACACATGTTACATCATTGTCAAACAAAGTTAAAGTTACTGATGATATTGCCAATACACATGCTACTATTTTTGTTGAAGTTAAGGATGTGATTGCGAAAGCCCAGTAATCATATACTAGACAAGCTAACAAGAAAAGAAAAGCCATGAGTTATAAAGTTGATGATTATGTTTGGTTATGCATTGAAAAGAGAAGATTGCAAAGTGTTAAGAAACACCATGTTGTTAAGTTAGCCCCTAGATTTTATGGATCTTTCAAAATCATTCACAAAATCAATGACAATGCATTTAAATTAGAACTACTGCCACATTGGAAAATCCATAATACTTTTCATATCAGTTTACTACGACCTTTTAAAGGCCAGTTACCTGTTCACCTTGTCTATGAAAACCCTCATTTGTTAGAAGAACAAACTGAAATTCTTGAACCTGAAACTATTCTAGTTACAGACTTTATGACCACTAGAACTGGCCATAGATATTCTAGATATTTGGTTATGTTTAAAAATCAGCTAGTTGAAGAGGCCCAATGGATGTACGCACACAACCTAAGTGCTTACCCCTACCGCTTGCTCCACATTGAGTTAATAGCAATTGAGGACAATTGCTGTCCCACCCAGGGGTATGATGCCAGGAGGCATATTCCACGGTGGATTCCGTGAAACCACAGAGGATTTCGTGAGGTTTTGTGGTGGATTCTGTAAAACTATATTTATTTGTCGGGGCTCGTACACAAGGTGGATTCCTTGTGTGAGAAGCTGACACGAGGACACCTGTCCTTTTCGGGTGCCATATAAATTTAATGTGAACGTGGGTGATTCCTCAGTAGGTGATTTCGCAAAATACATATTTAAATTAACGGACGTTTAAGGCTAGGACAGAGTTTCAACTTATTTATTTTGTAGCTGAAGATTGTTAAGTATTCACTTTTGTCGATTTAATTTTATTATTTTCTAACAATTGTGAATGCTTCAGTTGATGTGTAGAGTTGGCAGCGGTGGCATTGGGAAGCACCAGGCGATGGCGTGTATCCTGCGTGTATTCAAATTATCTAAAAAAAATTATCATTTTTTAATGGACGCACCCTTTATCATTAAAGGCGTGGCATTAATATTTACTTAGATGTGCTTGACAAACATTTATTATTTTTGTATACGTACAGGCGCTCAGTTTAAATATTTCATTATTGGACATTGTATTTGGACACGACCCGACTTTTGGGACGCCCAACTACAAGGCATGGGAGGAGATTGTACCCAATTTGTCTTTTTGTCTCATATCATACAAACTCTCTTCTTGGTTTTATGAAGTTTATGTAGAGTTCTTTGTTCTTGGGGACCTTCCGCGCTCACTACGCACACATCCACCATCTGATTTGTGCACCAGAAGCGATTGAGGAAAGGATGCAAAGTCTAAGCAGAAAGAAGATTGTAATTGCATTGTTAGACTCATCAAGGAAGGTTGTCCCTTAATGATCGAAGGAAAATAAATTACGCATAGAACCGATTGTGGCCATTAATAAACAGATAGGGAAAGGAGAACATTTGCAAGGCCAAAGGGAAGAAGAAAAACCGTAAAAACGTGTCAATCTCAAGTTGACAACAGAGAGAGAGAGAGAGAGAGAGAGAGAGAGAGAGAGAGAGAGAGAGAGAGAGAGAGAGATGCATCTTTTTTTATTTATGAAAAAAAAGAGAGATGCATCTTCAGGCAAGGAGGATGATAAGGAGCTCATTGATTTCGAGTAGATTATCAATGGAAGCATGACAACAACTAGAACTTTGTCATCAAATGTCTATGGTCTTCATTTCTCCAAAAAGGTAGCATGTAGGAGATTGATGAGATTAATAAAGCCAAACATTATAAGGCTACTAGATATCAAGTTGAGTGAAGATATAGAGAACTTATACGTATAATGATATGCATGTTTGTTTGACATGACTGTTAATGACAAAGGTGGAAGTTTGTTGATAATCAAGGACTTTTTGAAGCCATCACATGGAAAAGGTGGCTTTGCCTCGATAAGGATCAACTTTGGCATAGAATTTGGAGTATTGTCTTAGTCTACACCTCCTAATTGCTTAGTAGATGGAGCAAACATGGAGGTGTCTTACATTATCCTCAATGAACACAACTTGGTTCTTGGGGATTCATATATGACATTGCTTGAGGTAGATAGGCTGCATGGAAAGGGAGCCACAACATATGGATGCTTTTTAAACATCAATCAATTGACATTTCACTTGGCCTTGCCACTAGATGCCCTTTGGATAAAAAATTGTCTTCTAATTCTCCAAAATTTTCAATACTTTTTACTAACTTTTCTTTCTTGATCAATCTTCTTGTTCTTCTGCTACTCTTGCTTGACTTTGGCCTTGCCATTGGATGCCCTTACATCATAATTTGTCTTCTAATTCTTCTTTTTATTTCTATGAGTTTCCCCTAATTTTTCTTGCTTGATCTATGTTCTCATTCTCCTATTTGTTCTTTTTGGCTTGCCTCTAGAAGTGCTTTGTAATCGAGTTGTTTGTGACCATTATTTTTAAAAGGCTTAGCAATGCTTTTCGAACTTTTTGTACGACTCCTTATCCATTTATCATTGGCTCTTGAGGGACATATAATACCTAGTTACATTAAGATGTTAAGGGACATTGATAGGCTCCCCCCCCCAAAGGTAAATTGATAGCGCCCCTCTCCTCTTTTATCACAATGACCAAGACTCGGTATGTAAGCATGTAGATAAAGCTAAGAGCTAGGGCACACGCAACGCTCTAGCAGGGCGATAAAGTCTATGCAGACGGAAGCCTTTCTCCCTTTTTTCGTAATGGGTCGCTGCCCCTCTGTCTCTCTCTCTCACATCACACAGAAACAAAGGTGAATTTGGGCATTCAATCACTGAAGCAGAGAGCTGCAAGGCTTGCAATTCTGTGGTTGGTCAGAACGAAAGCCTACAATTAAGGTTAGTGGTTCTAATATACGACAGACAATAAGTAGTGCATCCATTTGCCATTAGAGAGAAGCTTTTGATATTAGAGAAGATTCCTCCTTCAGTATGGCACTCCGCTTCCTTTCTCAGAACCCCTCTTAGCTAGCAGAATTCACTCATAAGGGGCCGCAAACTCGGACTAATGTACGTGTACAATTCATTGCTGCAACGAATCCGGCTGTTGATAATAACCTTATCACATTCAAGAATTTGGGGGAGTGCTTGCAGCTACCCGAATACTACCTTAGATTCTTGCCAACATTGCAATGGCAATTTTTGTGCTGTTCATACAAAGAGTTTTCTCTTGAATGCAGCAATATCCACACGAAGTTTTGACGTTCTCCCATGTCGAAAAAGGAGCTCTTGTCCCTCGTTTTCCCTTGTAGTGTGCAGGCGGCACTGCATACCTAGCGAGGTGGTTGGGGGCAGGGGGGTGCTTCCAGAGAGGACGCTCGTGGGAATGTCGTAATTCACAATGTGGGAATTATGGTGGGAATTTGTCTAAAACTTATTGTGATCATGTCCAATTATGTAGCTGCTCTCATCAGAACAGTTTCAGAATATGATACAAGAAACAGCCATAGAGCAACAGGTAATGGACCCATGTGGTTAGGTAGAGTCTGGCATGAACTTCTCAGGGCTAATTTTGAACAAAAGAAACATGGAAAAAATGATGAATCTTCTGGAGCCAAGTCAACTTGTTCAGCTGAAATGCTGGAGATTTGCCCAGCTTCATGAGAACACCACACGTGCACATACACACTCCCACATAAACTTATAAGCCCCCTGTCAATGGGTCAAATGGGTGAATTTTTTATTGGTCTCTTGATACTGAAAGAAACCCAGAAGCACTCTTATAACTGGATCTTTTCCCAGAGCTTCACTTGTGAGTGCACTCTGCTTCCAGAGAAAACAATTATAGGTAAAGAGCTGAAGTTATCTGGCCTTTTTGACTACATGAACCAGATAACTGAAAGCAGGGGCTCCTACTAGAGCAATCTATATACAGAATCTCCCATCTGCAGACTAGAAACCAACACACTGTGTATATTCAGTGTACTGACTTGACTGCAGGCCAATGGGTGCCCGGAGAGCAAAGTCTGGTATACCAAAAGCATCAACAAACTGTTTCGCCACCTCACGCACTTCAGAGCAGAGCTGTTGAACAAGCCTCTGAATTGCCTGAAATAATCCACATATTATTGAGTAAACACATCCTGATTGGAGACCATTTATGAAGAATCAAGGAAACAGATCAAGATGCTGCCTAGCAGTACCTTTGCCTTATTGGGAGCCACATAGTCCTGGTTTCGGTATGTTCCTATATCTTGCCATATCCGATCCAATGCATACAGATCACACAACAGCTTCAAGCGTTTTCTTGCATTTCTGTCCTCACAACTGCAAATTATAAAATTCACACGCCAAGGAAATGCTTAAACATGAATTCTCATGAAGCATGACTATTCTAGCTCCTAAGCTTAGCTATCTGTTTACATTAGGACAAGCCAATATTATAATATGCTAGTAATGAACTAACATCACATAAAAATATTGGTGGTGTCTCATATCCCTGATGCTTATCAACAATAAATGTTGATGTTGCCTCATATATCCTAGATGCTGTTAAGATACTCACCGTCTAACAGCCTGGATAAACTTCTCAAGAATGACAGTTTCAATATGTGATTCAGCAAGTGTAAGAAGATGATTCAAGCAGCGGTTCCAGGCCCCAAAACTACCCAGTTGTCTTGAGTGTTTCCTCAAGCGGAGGGCCACTGTTTGCAGAAGCTTAGCTGTGCGATACTGCACAGGTAATCACAGTTCCATCAGATATCCAATGGAGGGAATTTTCATGCTATAGAATTCATGAAGAAACCAAAGAATCACAATGAAAGTAAGGCAATACCCGAAAGGCATCAAGTTGAAAATTAGGATCCCTCAGGTGGCCTTCTCCATCCCGATGGGTCACAACAGGATTTGTCTGTGACAGGTAGGTCCCCATTGAATCTCTCAGATAAATCCAAGTAACTGTCAATGCGCCACCTTCGAATTTTTTCTTGTACTGTTTCAGCAGATCCGCAGCAACCTGCTTTGACGATTCATCCACATTGTTAGAGATCAAGGTAAAATGCTTGGGATAGTTTGCCTTTTAACTATCTCAAACCACTGCAGATGCTGCTAGACTATCAGGATTCAGAATGAGTGAAACTTCTCACCTGTTGCAATAGCACCGTATTATCACCCTCGAAAGTTTGAAAAATGTCATGGTCATTTCGCAGGGTTCCAAACCTGTTAACTGCAGCATAGCCATGACCCCCACATGCTTCCCTGCATATACTGACAGACTTTGCAGTGTAGGCAGTGATATAAGACTTCAATCCAGCAGAAAGGGCATGCACATCAGCTATGACTGCATCATCATGAGTTCTCTTCATTTCCCCATATCGGTCAACTAAGTAGTCTGTTGCAAAATGGAAGGCATAGGCTGATGCAAGCATAGGCAGGAGTCTATATTGATGTGACTGGTAGTCAAGTATGGTAATCTCTGGCTGATTTGGTGGTCCAAACTGCTGCCTTAATAGTGCATACCGGATTGCTATTGTCACTGCAGCCTTCAAGACCCCTACTGAACCTGCAGCCAATCCCACTCTGCCACCAACAAGCTCTCCTAATGTTGCAGCAAACCGTTTATTCACAGTTGGAAGGTCACTGCTGTACACACCATCCTTGGATACATCACCAAACCTGTTAAGAAGGTTGTCACGTGGAATGCGGACATTATGGAACCGAAGAGCACCATTGTCCACACCATTCAAGCCGACCTTGTAGCCACAGTCACGAATCTCCACTCCTGGTAGAGTTGCATGTGATTGCATGCTCCGAATGGGAACAATAAATGCATGAACGCCCATATCGGTAGGTGTAGAGGAACCAGAGGATGGAAGCAGAAGCCGTGCAAAAACAGTGGCAAACTTCCCATGCACTGCAGCATTCCCAATCCACCATTTTGTTGCTCCCTCATTGGGTGTGTTGATCACAAACTCATCAGTTTCATTATTGAATGTTGCTGTTGTCTGAAGACCTTGGACATTTGATCCTGTTGGGAAGAGCAAAACCTAGAGTTAACATAATAATGAAAATTATATTATTCTGAACAAACATGAGACGACAGCTCAAACTAACCAGTCAGTGACAAACAACCAAGACCACCTACCATGATGAAGCTCGGTCATTGCAAAACACCCAGGAAAATCCAAGTTCTCGATGCCAGTATAGTACTTGTCATGATGTTTCTGAGTGCCCAGATTCATCACTGCTCCGCCCCATAGGCTGCAGTAGTGAAGTAAAGCATTTAAGCAACAACAACCAGAGAAATCTATCCATCTTACATGTACAGATTGAAAAACTTCAAAGCGGCTCGTTTTGGCAGCAATTTGCATTAGGAAAAAACAATATCGCACAATATCCCTAGTACCGAACAAGATGATATTCTAAAGTGATTAATTGAAAATTTTAAGCTTATGCTTATTTCTCAAGTCTCATAGACGAGCACTTGTGAAGTCCCATGTTTCTTTGTTAATAGTAAAGGTTTGGTTGGTAAGACAAGCGAGAACAATATAAAGTACCTGTACTGCACTCCAAGCTTAATGCCAAGAGACAGGTCAATGAGACCAACAGCCTCGGTGAGGGCAAAATACTTTGCTGGGTCCTCCAAAAGAAGCTTCATTGGCTTCACCCTCAGGTCTCTCACAATGGCAAGAAGTTGTCTCATTGTGAGATCTCTGTGTTCATCCTTGCTGATCTCCACCGGTGTGACAAGGTCAGGATGGTCCTTGAAATACTGCAAGACTGGCTCTTGTATACTTCTGTGCTTCCCTGCAACATACCGCGACAGGGCATTGGGAGCTTCCATGTCAATCTCCATGGCTGCGTGACTGGAGCAGCACTGCCTGTCAATACTTTGCTGACTCACAGATGGGACACCCAGATGGAATGAGAGCAACCGGAGGCGGCGCTGGGATTTCATGTGCTCTTCTTGTTTCTTGCATAGAGACTCCATGGGAGTGCTGGGAAGGTGCTCCCTGCAGATGCTAGTGATAATCTACAAATGTGTGCTCTGTACAGAAGGTAATCTACAAATTTCTCCGCAGGAGATATGCTTATTGATGAGTGAAGAATTTTAAAAGAAAGCAAATTATAGGGGCAGAATCAAGCTGTGATATGGGAAGAAACCATGGATATTTTCGCTTATAAGGCAACCCAAAATCTACGGATTTCTCTGCAGAGGATATGCCTACCGATGAATGAAACCCCAAATTTTAGAAGAAGCGAGGCAATGGACAGAATGAATCAAGCTCTGACAGGACAAGGAACCATTGATTTTCCCGCTGAAGCCAACCCACTACTGTCTGTCATTCAATCAAAGGAATTCTTGTTCAAGAATTACGAATACCTTCTGAGAGGCGGAGACACTTCTGCGATCGTCCTCCTGTCTTCCGCTTCTTCCTTCCTCTGAGAGGGATTAACTTAATACCTTCTGATTAAGACGTTCAATCTTCTCTTCAGGGCCCAGGCTTTCTCCTTCTTCTCTCTTTCCTTTCTGTTTAACGAATAAAATGGGAAATTATATTAATGAAAAGGGTCTTCTTCTCTCTTCTTCTCTTTTTCGAAAAAGATGCAAAATTTCCGATTTTCGGCCTTTCAATAATGATGACCGAATCGAATATGTATTATTTCCAAATTTTCTGGTTTTCTAGCTTTATTTCTGAGCTCTTTTTAAGATTTCTCAGATTTTTATCCGTTTTTAAAAATTTCCGAAATCTTAGAGGATGACGTGGTCGCACTGGTGACTGGATAATACTCTCAACCGACAGTAATTTTCCAAATTTTGGAGGCAAAATTTCTTAACTATATATATATTTTTTAAAAAATTCCCCAGCGAGGTGGTCAAAGGGGCCTGCTGTTACCGGGATAGTAATATACCTAGGCGATATGGCCTATATTATTCCGTGCATTATTATTTATTTTAATTTTAATTGTACACATGTTTCGGCTGTTTTTAAATATCTGAAAATCTTAGTTATCGTGCAGTTCTTTAATTTTCCTGTTTTTGAATTCCTTGAGGATGACGTGGACTAGCCCAACTGGATAAAACACGTGATGACGTGTCGCTCCTCCAGGTTGCGTCAGTGATGATGATGCGTGGAGGAGCCGGCTGCATCGGACGGTCCCGATCCACCATCTCGACCACGTGGCGTGCCTGACAGACGTGCATCCTGTGTACTTGCGCCGAAATTCTCTCCCGAGCTGCGCTTTGTAAGCGTGGGTTCCCATCAGCCCTCAAATTTGAAGGACACTACCTTTTCTGTGCTCACGAAAAACTTTTTTCCCATCAAATGGAAAAAAGGACCAAGCTTAACCCCAGCCGGTTTTGGGAGGGAAACAGCCGGTTTTATAACTAAAATGCTTAAAAAATAGCTGGTTTTCGTCAATACGAGCTTCAATTTCAATCGGTTTTTTGAGAACCTTGCTTGGAAAAAATACATTAAAGGATGGTTTTCTGTGAGCACTGTACATCTTTTCTTTTCAAAGGGCTAAAACGAGCTTGTCCTTATTTGAAGCGTTTCACTTAAGCCTATCCTTCTTTTGACAAGTGAAAATTTGTTTAGCCTTTCTTTTGAAAGTTACAAAATATTTTGCCCTTCTTTTGAAAGGTGAAAAATTGTAAGCATTTCTATTGTGAAGGTTGATTTTTGTTTTTAATTTTCTTTTGAAGGTTAATAAAACTTTAACACTTCTATTGTAGAAGTCTATTTCTATGAAAAACATTTCTTTTGAATGCTACATAAGTTATTAGCCTTCTAGAGAAGGGTAAAACCCCCTTTGAAGGATGTTGCAACCTTCAAATTTGAGGACTGTATGGCTTCCCATCAATCCTCAAATTTGAATGGTCACCTTGAATTTCATTTTGAAGGTTATATTTAAAGTTTATATGTTCTCACAAGTTATAGTCTACAATTTTATTTATTTATGTTATTTTTTCCTTTTCGGGTGTGGAGAAGGAGAAATACAATGGTGAAGGATAAAGATCCATCGAAAAAGATTGCAACCTTCAAATTTGAGGGCTAGGTGCCATAGACCCATGACAACTACGACACACCAACCAAATTCATGAGATGATGTAACCACAACCACCAATAGCAACATAAATCCAATTATCCACATGCATCTAGGAAACCACCATATAGTAAATATAACATTGCAAATAAATCCATGATAACTATAACAAAATTTCATGAATAATGATTCCCAAATCCATGATAAACTCTACGTTGTGACATTGCAAATAAATCCATAATAAACAAACTATCTAGTGCCAATCTTCAACAATCACAAAATGGAGGTGCCATCCTTATGTCACTTGGACGTGTGTCTTTTATTTGAAAAAGAAAACAATTACAAAATGGATAAATGCTTTCTTCATGTGCAATAAGAGAAACAAATGCAATGGCTACTAAAGCTCCACATATTTTTCACACTTGTATGGACCCACACCATATCCATCAATTATGGCTTGTAGAATTAGGGATGTTTCAAAAAATACCTATATGTGAGAGATTTAGGAGTATTGACCATTTTCCTCTCTTCCCCTTTGGAAGAACATCAAAAGAAGGAGCTTCCATGCATCATCATCCTTAATGGCTAGCCTAGCCAATGCTGCAAACCAAGCTTACTAATCATACTTTGATTGTGGGCTTCCAAAGCTCATGAGGCCAATTACTCATTAGACATTCCTTGTGAAGAAAAGATGTTAAATAGCCATGTGATAGTGTACAAAAAAGTATACATTTTCAAGGCTTACTCCTTTGGAACAAACTTGAGAGAACACTTCGCTTGATATGACAATGTAATTCGTGCATAGCAAATGGTGCACTTTTTCAAGAGAATAAGTGCTACACTTTCCACATATTGCAAGCAAAATTTATCATGTATTCTGTGTCAACTTTATAGTATCACATAGAAACCTTCTCTTGTGCGAAATGTTTTGTAATCACTAGCAAAAATCATATGCACTTGCATACACATCTTTTAACAATTTGAAAATAGAAAATATTTGTACAATTAACCAAAAATTATCTTAAAACACTTAAAGATGATATGCAGTAAACATATAAAAAACAAAGCATAGTTTAAGTGTAGCACATACATCATTACATCATGAAATAAGACATGTTTTCTTGCTCCTTGCAAATGAACATGACTCAAAAGTAAATATTTGTTAAAATCATGGGATTAAGAGACATGCTATGTGTAGATATACAACATCCTAAAATGGTATTCCAGAAAGAAAGAACATGATCTTTATGGAAGTTGCAAGGGCTATGATGAACTAGACACATATGCCTTTGATTTATTGGGTTGAGGTAGCACATACTGTAGTTCATATTATGAACATGACACCTACAACATTGACTCATCACATGCCTTCATATGAAAAGATGTATGGAAGAACACCTATAGTTGTGTACTTCAGGGTGTTTGGTTGTGTATGCTATGTTCATGTCCTCGATGATCTGAGGAGGAAAATGGAACCAAAGGTTGCCAAGTGTATTTTTCTTGGCAATTCAAATGAGAAGAAGGGTTATAAATGATATGACCCTATCATTAGGGAGGCCTACATAAGCATGTATGTAAGGTTCAGTAGATATGAGTCTTGGTATAGACATGAAGCCATAGTTGAGATGGATGCTTATGAGAGTAGTGATGATGATGGTTATGATTTTTTTTACATCAAGTGATAATAAAAGAAATTAGCCCATTGAGGACATGTTTGGACCTCGAGACTATGAAGAAAGTAGTGGGAGTTATAGCCCATGGAGTGTTACTTTGCAAAGTACACAAAACTGAGGTAGAGATTGCACAAGGAAAGGAGCCTATGGGGTGAAAGTTCAAAGGATGAGTTTATGGATGATGAGTTTGGGATACCTCATGTTAGAACTACATGAATAAAGAGTGCAGGAAAGTATGTAGCACCACATGTAAGAATGGTTGAGACATCGTCTACTACACCTCAGTTGAGAAGATTGGATAAAGTAAGACATCCAATTAATATGTTGACATATAATAGCTTTATGACTATGAATTATGCATACATGTTACCTTATGTTCAACATGTAGAGTCTACTTTCTTTCAATAAGTAGTTGGAAGCAAAGATTGGAAGGAAGCCATGGATAAGGAAATGGATGCATTGACCAAGAACAAGACATGGGATCTAGTTGAGCTGCCTTATGGTAAGAAAACAATTGGTTGCAAGTGGATATGTAAGTTCAAGTTAAAATTAGACGGTTCGTTGGAAAGATACAAAGCAAGATTGGTTGCAAAGTGTTATGCACAAACATATGGATTAGACTATGAGGAGACATTTAGCCTAGTGGAAAAGATGACTACAATGAGATTGGTGATTGTCTTAGCTTCTATTTATAGTTGGAAATTATATCAAATCAACATGCACCTAGAGGTATGAGAGGATTAGAAGTTCTTATTTAGCATGGGATTCCAATAAAACATGGCTAATTATTCAATTTACATCAGACAAATAGAGGATGGAATGGCTATTGTGGTAATCCATATTGATGATACAAGTACACTTGAAAGAGAGATTATTGAAATAAAGCATGGTCTACACAAGGAATTTGATATCAAAGACCTTGGGCCATTGAGGTACTTTTTGGGCATTGAAGTGATTGACACATCACATGGAATTTGGTTAGTATAAAGGCAATACTCATTGGAGAAGCTAGAGAAGTTTGGGATGACAACATGTAAGCTAGTGGATACACCATTGGATCAAAACGTAAAGATAATTGATGATGGATACTATGCTAAGGATGTTACTAACCTACAATTTCTTTGTCTAATAGAGAGTAGAGCAGCATAGGTATAACATTGGTAGCATGTGAGCAAACATGGCTAAGACTACTTCTATGTGATATGGGGATTGAGATAGATGGTGGAGTTATCATGCATTGTGATAACATTAGTAGCATTATGTTGGCAAAGAATCCAGTATGCCATGGAAGGAGAAAGCATATTTAAGTGCACTATCATTTCATCATAGAGAAAGTTATGGACGGAGAGAAAGACTTGATACATGTCAAAACCAATGACCAAGTCACTGGCATCTTTACCAAAGCATTAGGTAAAGATAAGTTCAAGTACTTTAGAAGTGCATTCGGGGTATTGTATTTGCAAGCTCATTCTGAGCTTGAGGTGGAGTGTTGAGAAATATAACATAGGCTAAGTCCATATTTTATGTATGCACTAAATAAAAGAGAGGCTATGTGTAAAGAGACATTACAGTCATAAGGTATCTATCACTTTAGCAAGATACTTTACATGTATCTTAATGAAGAAGAAGAAGAACAATTCTTCAGCCTCCATATCTTGTACCATCTCCCTTTCATTGTACATCCATATCGATTCCTTTCAATAGACCTAATAGAACTTTTTATAAAGGCTACATTAGCAATAGCTATAATGCGCTCTTGGGGATTAATCTTGATAAGGACATTCATGACAACAAATATAACTTGGAAGATCCTATTGATGAAATATAGTCAACAAGCTTTGATGAAGAGTTTGTGGATGGAAAATAGTTTTTTCAGAGCATGCCAATGCATGAGGACTCATTTGAGAAGGAAATAAATGATGTGGATATGAACAAGATGCAAGAGGAAGAGTTTAAAGAGGAGAACAATGATGGAAATTTGTTACATGAGGAGGAAACCCTACTTGCATGCTTTGGCCAATAGCCTAAAGCCAACAACGAGTATAAAAAGTCCGTTCAGTTAAGAAACATGGATCTTGAGCGAGGTTAGATATGGAGGTCGCAAATCATAGACAAGAAGCATGATAACTAAGACTAGACAAGACTCTTACTCAGGTGAATTAGGTTCCAATATTAATTAACTTTGGACTTATAAACACAATCTTGAGTAGACAAAGCCATAGACAGAAAGTACAAAGTACAATAGCATTGCATTCAAATGATTGCCAAGTACATTCTTTTATAGTTGCAAGATGGTATAATTTTTCCCTCACTGTGCCTATGGGATATAAGGTAGCTCTTCTAGACTGTTGCATGTTCCTTATCTTACTACTCCCTCACTACTCCATACAAAGAGGCTATCATAAGAGTTTGATTGCATATTTCTCAACACCCCTCCTCAATCACAACCATGAAAGCACCAAGTATACGGAGGTTGTCATAAGTAGAACCTTGCTAAGTGTAGACATGGAAAACCCACCACATAAAGCTAGAGGCTGTCACAAGGCCTTAAATTAGTGTGTAGAGGTTGTAGTACAAATGATTACGTGAGGAGTACAAGGCTTATGATTGGAGCATTAATGCAAGTACATATAAGGCTTAAAAAAGTCGGTCTGAATAGTGGGAAAAAAAGGATTGATGAGGCTTGTCCTTTTGCTCTTGAGTGCCTTCTTCTTCTGCTTCTTCATGGTCTTCTTCTCCTTTGACAGTTGCAAGGTAGGCCTTCTGCGATCTGGTATGACAAAAATTTTCAATGTGCCCAATTCTTTTACAAAAGTCAGAAACAATGTCTTTCTTTCCTTTGTACTTGTTTTTAACATAGAGCGCTTGTTCTTCTTTTGAAGTGCTTGCTTCCTCTTTACCTTTGAGCATCTTCTCTTCTTCAAGGAGTGATTCTTTGATATCTACTGACTTTGAATTTGGCATATTAATTAGTGTGGTGGAGACATTACCAAATATTAGAAGAAGACTCTTAAGCAAGACTCCAATGCATATGTCTTCTTCCATTTTTAAGTTAATCCTTGCAAGTTGAGTAAGTAGAATTTCCATATAATTAATGTGAGCAGCAAGGGATGTATTAGCCTTCATATTCAACCTGAAAAACTCAATCAAAAATTCATATTTTGAATATTTAGATTGGGCACCAAACAATGTGTCCAATCGTTCCCAAGTAGTATGAGATGTATCACTTGTGTCTACATGGTGGATATAACTGTTGTCAAGCTCAAGCTTGATGATTGGTTGGGCTTTGTCATCACTCTTTTGCCATACTACTGTAAGAGTAACATATTGGGCTTCTTCTCTTGGCCATTGGTTATTGACAATGTGTCCAATCGTTCCCAAGTAGTATGGAGATGTATCACTTGTGTCTACGTGGTGGATATAACTGTCCTCAAGCTCAAGCTTGATGATTGCTTGGGCTTTGTTATCACTCTTTTGCCATACTACTGTAAGAGCAACATCTTGGGCTTCTTCTCTTGATCCTTGTTTTCCATGTGTGGAAGTCCACTCCCTTTAAGAGGCAAGAGGGTGAATCCTTACCCATTCTGGAGGTCTAAGCAACATCAAATATCTAATGAAGACTTCTTCTAGAACTAAAACTGAGTTGAGTTTGAGGGGAGCTGGAAGAGTAGTGTGTAGAGATGAATCAATCTCACTATGGCTGTGATACCATGTTAAGAAACACAAATCTTAAGCAAGGTTAGCTATAGAGGTCGAAAATCATAGACAAAAAGCATGATAAGTAAGACTAGACAAGACTCTTACTCAATTGAATTAGGTTCCAATATTAATTAACTTGGACTCATAAATGTAATCTTGAGTAGACAAAGATATAGGCTGAAAGTACAAAGCACAAATTTAGCATTGCATTCAAATTATTGTCAAGTACACTCTTTATAATTGTAGGATGGTTCCTCTTTTCCCTCACTATGCGTATGGGATACAAGGCAACTTTTCTAGACTATTGCATGTTCCTTGCCTTATTGCTCCATACAAAGAGGCTATCACAGGATTTTGATTGCATATTTCTCAAACTTCCTCCGCTCAAACTACAACTTTTAGTGGAAGAGGCAATAAGTGTAGACATTCCAAATTAGATTCAAGTAGGGATAGCTCAAGTGTAAATGCAAGGGATCCCAAGGCAAGGCTAGCTAATTCAAATCTAGAAAAAAATAATGACTAGCAAGCTAAGAAATTTTTCCTATAATGCTAAAGGATTGACAAATCCCACCAGAGATGTGGTTACTAGCAATTGGCTCTACTAAGAAAGCATTAATTCAGATTTTATTTGTCTGTAAGAGGTTAAAGTCTTAGGTGAACTTCTACTTAGGAATCTCAAGTCCACTTTCAAAGAATATGACAAGGTATTCATTGACCATGGAGGAGGTAATGGTGGCATAGTTATTGGTATTGATCGAAAACTATCTCCATTAGTTCAGAGGATTGTAAAGGGTCTTTGGCTACATTTGTATTGTGATCATACTAGGCACAAATGAAGACATAGCTTTAGTCTCAATTTATGCCTTGGGAAACTATAGAAGTATGACCCAAATTTGGAACTAAATAAAGGGCTTACTTTGCCCAATGATCATCCTTACAAGGGACTTCAACATGGTGGAATTTATTTTAGATAGGCTAGAGGGGCTAGGTAACTAGGTAAGTGGGTTGGAAAAAGAGGCATGTGACATCCTCAAATGTTTCCATTGCCTAGTCAATATCAATTCGAACATAGGTTTCACTTGGACCAACAATCAGAAACCACCCTACATCAAAAGACTAAACTTGATAGATGTTATGTTTCTTCAGGGTTGCTAGCATCTTTTATGAACTACTAGCAAAAATGACTTCATACTATAGTACTCTCAAATCATAAACCAATCCTCACAACCCTTGCCCCCATGATTCTACATCAACCCCAAGGGTTAGTTGGTTCCATGTAGACCCCAACCTCTTCAAATTCCATCACATCTTGTAGGGCATCAATCAGATTTGGGCTGCTTAGTTCCCCTTTAGGGGCAGCCCTAGAGCTAGGAATTGGGCAATAGCCATAAAGGAATCCCAACATTTCCTTAGCCAAGCTAAACACACCCTTCCGACACAAGAAAGAAGAGCCAAGACCTATCAAGAGGTTCTAATGCTTGAGAAAATAATAGATGAAGGGGAAGAGAGCCTACAACTAAGGCCAAGCTAAGGAATGAATAACTAATTGAGACCGAGAGTTTATAGATATACTTTAGAGAGTGGCGGGTTACTAGTGGATAGGACTACAAAAGAGAATTTTAGAATGCTTAAATAAAAGACAATCAGGGAAAGGATACCCCTACTACAAAGCAAGGATGCAACTCTAGCCCAGGACCAAGAGGATAACCTAGCCACAACATATGAACATTTTTATGACATCTTTAGTAAACCTACATCCAGTTTGGAAATTCAAACATCAAATCGATTTAGGGTTTCCAGATGCAAGGAAAATATAGTACCACCAAAATTAGTCCCTCTAAAATGGACTCCAACTTTACTCACCTAGAATCAAGGGATACCATTGATTTCTTAGCCAAAGGTAAATCCCTAGGGCTAGATGGCCTACCTAATGAATTCTATTAGTGTTTCAAGGAAATTCTCCTAGATCCTCTATTAAAAGTTTGGAAGGAAGTTGTGCACTTTGGGGCTCAACTATTAATGATCAATCAAGGGATAGTTAAGCTAATCCATAAAAAAGACGACAAAGAGCTATTGGCAAGGAATTGGAGGCCTATTACTAGTTTAACCTTTGCTTACAAAATCTTTGCTAAAACCCTTTCTAATAATATACCAAATACCCACTTACAAAATGGGTAGGAAAAAATAGATGGATTTGATAAAAGGGAGATACGTCCTAGATGCTATTATAAGCCTGTGGAAAGGGCTAGAATATGCATGGAAGAGAAAGCATGAATATGTATCCCTAAAAATTAACTTTGACAAAACCCATGACAGGCTTGAATGAGATTTTACATTACAATCCCTCTACATTGAGGAAGGCATGTTGTTGGGTTTCGAAGCCCACTTGGGCAGCCTTTGCTCGGCTTTCAGCTAGTATCTTATCTTTTTTAGCTTGAGCCAGACGGTGCACCAAGGCTTTGACTAGTCTTTCATTATGCGCTACCCATTCATCTGCCCTTTTTGTCATCTCCTTGAGGCTTTCCCCCTGCTCTGAGCTAGCACTATCAGCCTCCGTTCTTGATCTTCCATTTTTCCTTTCAATCTCTACTGCTCTTCTTGTGCCGAGGTTGCCTCTTGTGTCAATTTCTCCACTTCTCTTTTGTATCTACATGCTCTTTCCTCCCTTAGTGCCTCCATTCCTCTGTGGCTTTAGTGATCTTTTCCATTTCAGCTTGCAAATCCTCATAAATCCCTACAATCTCTTCGTTGAGTCTTCGCAAGCGCACCATGGCTTCAGTTTCTTCGTTCAATCTTGCATGCCATTCGGCATCCTCTTCTTCTTTAGCTTGTAGTTGTTCCATGAGCTCACCGATCTCCCTTTGGGCCATGGCTGTTTGGTGGGTGTTTTTCGGTTGAAATGTAGCCATGGTTTCCATTTCTGCTTCTATCTCTACCACTGTGATTTTTTCTCTTCCTTGGCTTTCTCTAGTTGAGATAGAAGTTCCTTGACATATTCATTGTATTCCACGGGTGCCATCTCTATTGCGGGGATGGAGGTTGTAGAGATTGCCACCTTTTGCCTCTTCAGGTCTTGTCTAGACTTGGCGTTTGCTGCTATCGGTCTTTTGGTTCCTGCTAGAGGGGTCCCTTCTCTTGCTCCTTGATTCATTTCCTTATTTACAAAGTATTGGACCTAGGCCATTAGGTTGCTGTCATCCACATGAGTCGTAGAACTAGGTGTGGATATGGTGGTGGTAGTGACAAGCGCTAGGAGAGTAGGAATGGGGGTAATTGGGGCCTTGTCCTTGCCTTTTTGCACTGTAGGTGGTACGAGTTCCGGCATATGGGCACTTGAGCTCATCCCTTCATCTCTAAGTGGGCTCATGGGCTCCGGCTTTGTCCTACCTAAACTGTTGCTCAATGGACCTGTGGGTTGCAAGGGCTATGTCTTCCTCCTCCTTTCTTCTCAACCCCTTGATAACCGGTAGACGAACAAGGTGGAAAACCAATAGACGAAAAAGGTGGAAAATCTGGAAAAGCTAAAGCAGAAGACAAAGGCCAAGGCAAAGTGAAACGGAAGACGAAGGCGCGCCAGGAAAAATCTAGAAACACAAGAAGTGTAGAAAATTCCTAAATAAGGGAAAAAGGTGCACAAGGAAAAGCGCAAGTCAATACTTTTGTAAAAGAGTGCAAGCGCATCATGATTTAATTTAAAGAGCACTGGGCTCTCACCTGTGCAATTTGTAAAGGTAGATGGGTGGTAGGAAGGAAGCTAGGAAGATAGGAGGACAAGGGGAAAAAGGGCCTAGGCTACGGCCGGCCATGTAAAAAAGGGGATAAGGGGATGACCGTCCAAAAGGGATTTAGGGTTTTGTATATAAAGTTGAAAAGTGAATGAGAAGCTCATTCTTGTGTGTGGCCAAAAGTGGGTCTCCTCCTCCTCCTCTTCTTCTTCTTCTTCTTCTTCTTCTTCTTCTTCTTCTTCTTCTTCTTCTTCTTCTTCTTCTTCTTGCTTGCTTGCTTGTGCTTGTGCTTGAGAGAGGGAGTGTAAGAGTGTGAGGGAGTGAGTGTGTGAGGGTGAGGGACTGAGGAGGAGAAGCTCTCCATCTTCTCCTCTCTTCTTCTCTTCTCTTCTCTTGTCTTATCTTGCTCGCGGCTATGGAGCTTGGAGTGTGGAGCTTGAGGATGGAGCTTGCTTGAAGCTTGCACTTGGATCGTGGAGCTACCGGAGTGCGCGGGAGAGGAGGTAACTCGATCGGCATGGAGGTAAGCTCACTACACCTGTAGATATGGATGGCGCATCGGCTATGTGAGAGGTAGCCATTAATGCTAGGCTTGGAACGCTTGAACAATAAGTAGTCCGTGGGTCTTGGCGGTTGAGCGAAAGCTCCCACATTTTGGTTTCGTTGCCGAGACCAACAGATTCAAGCCTTGAGCACTTGCGCACTTCGAATCGAGCATTGGAGTAGGATTTTCCCCGAACCGGTGCTTGAGGTAGATAGGTAGGAAGTGAGGGAGTTTGAAGAGGTATTCGATCTCCTTAGGAAGTAGGTTTTTGTTGTTTTGGACTTGGGAAAGCATGATGGAGTAGTGTAGGTATTTTTCTTATAAATTTTTCTTGCATTTAGGAAGGATAGGAGCAAAACATTGGAGGAAATAGTAGGGTTTTTTGTTGTTGTATAACAGGATGAAACAGGAAAAAGAAGGGAAAGAAATGAAATATTGGGTGAAATGTTAGTAAGGGAAGCAAGATTGAGGTGAGTGCAGGCCTGGACAGGGTGATAAGGGGCCAAGAGTGGCAAGAAAGGCCACATTGTGCATTGCAGGGTTTCAGGAGAGCAGGAGAGAGGAAGAAAGCTTCGTTGAGTGGATTCGCTTCGATCTTGCCATTGGGGAGATATTTGCCCAGCCCAGGTAATTCTACACCTTTTCCTACATGAGTAGGTTGGATCTGGAGCTGCTCGACCAGGGGGAAGGCCTCCAACGCTCGGCGCGGTGAATTTCTTGAAGTCCGACGAAAAAACACGCCGTGCTCGGTGTCTCCGAGTGACGGCGATCCTGGGCCAAGTCCCAGAATCGGCCCTCAGACTGCTCGAAAATTCGGCCCTTGGCCCTATCGACTCGGCCCACTCGACTCGGACACCCACCACTCGACCCGTCCGAATTGAGCATTCCAACCAACTTTGAAATTCGGCCCTCGGCCCACCTGACTTGGCCCTATCGACTCGGCCCACGTAACTTGGCCCTCGGCCCACTGGGCCCTTGGATGACCAGACTCGGACTGGCCGAATTTGACATTCGGACCAGTCACATTTGGCCCTTTCTACTTGGCCCTCGGACGGCCGAATTGGGCACTCAGCCCCTACAATTCGGACCTGTTGGGTCGAATTTAGATTTTTTTCAAATTTTAACCTGAAGACAGTGAAACTGACCAAGAGACCATATAGAGCCGAAACCATATCATAGAACGATCACTGGGCTGAAACTTAGAGCAAGTAGTTTAAAATTTGGCTATAAACAATCTTTCAAATCACGTATGGCATTTACCGTAACAGCCCCCTCCGCACCTCCCCCAAGTAGGTTGGAGAGAAAACGCGCGCCATGACAGGTCCTCCAAATTGGACCCTAGTGTAGTAATGGCTCTACACGAGTATGGATTCTCACTTGCAAAAGAGTAACCAAAAGCCCATACCCGAACATAGACAAACAGAGACCATAGAACCTCAATGGGCCAATCTAGCCAACAAGGGCAAAAAGGCCACACTACAAAAACACATACGTGTTGCATTCGGACTGCATCTGGTCAAAGTGGAAAGCAATAGCATCAAGCTACAATAGCGAGGATGACTAGATATGATAGTCCTAACGATAGATGCACCCTGAATAGCACTGCACATGCGATGCAAGACATCAGTGGAGAATCCACATCTGGTCGTGCAGTTGGGCACTCAAGGGCATTTGTCAGAAGGCTTAAATTTACAAGCCAAGACCTAGAAGACGAAGACATAGTACCACCTGCTTATCTTAAGGTCAAACTCACCGCAAAAAGAGAGCACACTATCGATGCTCTGATTGATGGAGGGGCAGATTTTAATATCTTGACCTACGAGGCATGGACCCTACTAGGACAACCAAAGCTCACACCGACTAATGCAACTCTTAGCCCTTATGGGGGACACCCACAGGCACTCATAAGGAAGTGCAAAATCCTTGCGAAAATCGAAATTGAAAGCTTGCCTATCCTATTTCATGTTCCTCCAAATAGTGCTAATTACGGGAAGGAAACCCTCCTAGGAAGACCCTTGAAAAGGGCGAGCAAGTGTGAGGCCGACTATGTAGCGCATAGGATACACCTGACACTACCGGGTGTAAGGATAGTCACGACCTTTAGCAAGGGTGACCTCATTGAACCTTGAGGGAAAGGCAAGGAAGGTACTGACATAACAGTCAAGCCTACTAACGAGAGCAAGGACTTGTTGGAAGAGTTGATACAAGCACAGGTCGAATAACGAGAACCAGTGAGTGAGGCTATGCCTGAAACAAGAAGGTCAAGAGACAATGCCAAGGGCTTTGGACTTACAAATATCGTAGAAGACCAAAAGAAGCCCAAGACTTATAGACGAAGGCATCGATGGAGAGCCAATACAACACCGAGATGGATATCCAAAAAGTTGCTATGTGCTCAAGGGTATTATGCAGGTAACCGATGGATTTGGGTACCAAAACCCCCTGTAAACCACCTCTATCAGCTAAAGGCCAGATTGCATCAAAAGCAACGAAGCACATGAGGAAATCTAAGAGAAACTCCAAGTCTCGAGGCAAGAAACCAAACATGAGTGTTTGAAAGAAAGAGCCTCAGCCTAGCATGCTTAATAAGTAGATGTCATATGTAACCATTGAGCGTGCACAAAGACCGCTAGTGCTCAAGGAGCTTTTGACTTCCCAAGAGGATAATGAGCACCAAAGGCACAACGCTGCTCGTGAGAAGGCTGATTGCTCAACAAAGCAAATGGCACAATCGTCTAATAGCCTCGAGCAAATCATTCAGCCAGTGCCACGTCCATCTAAGAGTCCTAGATCTCCTACACCCTCTTTTCCCAAACAGACAGGAAGCACAATAGCAGTCGTCAAGGGCGGCTGATCAATCCCAACCTCTATCTCCATCTAAGCTTCCAAATGTCCAAGAGGTGGGACAGGACACCATCCGTAGCTTTCGGCTCAAGGATATGCCTGTGCAACCTAATGTGACTATATCAACTTATGCTTGATCTACACAAGTGAATGCTCAAAGGGCAACAAAAGACACGACCACTTCCAATCACCCTAGGGACTTGACACTTCAATCTACTAGCAGTAGCCAGTCTGCTGAAATAGCTGCTACTACTTCCAATTAGGGATCATAGCAGTCATAGCCCTTGGCCGTGACAATGCCCCTTGCGGAACTGTCCTTAGTAGTTTACCTGTGGAAGAGGTGTCGCAACCAACTTCATTGACAACTCCAGCACTTCCAAAGCACCTAAAGCTTAGGCCGAAGGAGTTAAACAGAAGGGAAGAGCTAGACTCTCCAAAAAGGGAGGCAGTTGTACCCTCACAACCTAGCGAGGCTATTCAGCAGGCCACGGCTATGTCCCATGAGGACACACTAGAGAAAGAGAATGCTGAGGCCCAACCAAGCACATCAATGGTTGACCTATTCCAGGGACCTGAGTTGTTGAGAGATGCACCTTCACTAACCATGAAAAAGAGGAGAAAACAATGAAAACAACAGCAGTTTTACAGGTGGTTGTGGACCCCAAGAACATTGAGATCAAGAGCGCTGGAGAGCTGAGGAATAAAGCATCGAGTCCATCCACCAATGAACCCATTGATGTCTCTCCTAATAGTGGTGAAACCTCAAACACATCTGTGTGCTCTGAAAAATCAAAGTAGCCATTACCATCAATGGTTGCTTTCAACACTCAATCCACCGACAATAGAACTCCCATTGACCAATCAAGAGTGGATATAACGCTATCACAACAGGGTGACAAATTTATACCAGTCACATCCAAGGAGAACCATGATGCAATAACAAAGCCTCAGGAGAAACATGGAAACCCCGAGAGCATAAGAAATCCTAGCGTTGACCAATCTTGCTCATTTAGGCATGAGCCCCCAGCTATGCTAAAGCCTAGGCAAACTCCTAGAACCTTGCATGAGATAGCAACCGAGCAAGCCCTCGTTGAACATAAAAGTGTCGCAGAATGCTTAACTGAGTTGGATGCTAAGCTCAAGATGTTTGCACGTGTCTATGTCCTTACGGAGATGGGCACATTCCCTAAGGAGCAGCTTGGAGAATACTTGCCATTTTCCCTATCTTGGGAAGAGTAAGAACATCTTAACGAGCACTATGACAGGGCTCCTGCATGAATGCATGCGACTTACCTCTGACGAGGAAGCCGACGAACTACGCTTAACTGTACCAACCAAATCTCTTAGAGATAGAGCAACTAAGGCGACAATCAAAGGGTCAAAGTCAATTTGAGAAACGTTGGTTTGAAAACTGTGTTGCAATGGCTGAACTAGGAGCCCAGATTATGACAGTCTCAGAGGAGCAATTGGCCAAGTGGTAGTCTCAAAGAGACCCAACCTATGTGGCGCCAACTGCCATTCGGGGTATGGACTTAGCTGGAACTAGCCAAGAGAACTCTTTGGCTGATAAGGTTCTCACTGAGGAGGAGCTACATGTTGCCAGTAGACTCGGACAAGGTTCCATGCTACTTGATGTTGCAAAATATCTATCGGTATTGAGTAAGCTGCCACGGATACTAGATGCATGTGCCACACTTCAGTACAATCCAGAGTTCTACAATTGGCTTTTATCCTCGTGAAGTGATATGGATTCGTAAATATGTATATAAATAAACAATGACTTTTGTGACCTTGTATAGATAAGATCAACACACACAAGCAATGATAGTCAAGTGCAAGGAGAAGAGTTGGTTTTGACAGGCTAAGCTCCTCAGGTCCCCCTCTCACCACACGTTTAAAAGTTGTGTGACCATTACCGCCTCTAGGTGGAGGGCATGCAACCCTCATTACCGCCATAGGAAGCCTTGACCAACATCTCTGATGGTGTAGACAGGATACCGTCCCTTTCTATACACCTTTCCCCCTTCCCGGTCTATCCTTCCAAGGATGAGCCCTGTCCCACTCCATGACAACCAGTCCACGAAACTTAGTATAAGCCAAGATTTGCTAATGGCTGGAGGCAAAACGAACATCATCATGGGGGCCATCCCTCTACAACAAACACTGCATGCCTCACCTCTCCCCTCCTCATCATATACGCTTGATAACCCACAGTATAATCCCTTCCATGCGAATAGTTTTATCCTGCCTCAAGGCCTAATCCTTGGTTCTCATTTTGCAGGTCCCCCTACGGTAGCCAACATGGAGCACCCAGTGCAGCTGGCTTGCAAGGATGCTATTCGGCATCGAAGGGAGCATGCAGCACAAGCTCCTTCGCCAGGACGCTACATACCTACCCTTAAAAGATACACGAAGAAACGAGGCCCTAAACGACACCGCCCAGGACGTAGGCCGAAAACCCCCCAAGCCAAGAGGACGAGAGCGCAAGGGAGCACACAGGGCGTGGCAACACCGATCGTGCAGGCCCCCAACAGACACTTGGGCACTAGGTGCTCGAAAGAGGAGAGGGCAGCTCGAGACAAGCAAGAATTTGATGCATTGTTCAAAAGCATTCTGGAAACAATTGTGGCCAGGGACTACACCATCCGGGTCCCAGCCGACATTTTCCCCACCCAGCCTCACAGGAGCCCCTCACCAGTATAGCCTCAATCACTTGACCACCCAGACTCGCCCCGCCTCGTACAAATAGAGTAGCCCCATGTTGTATAAAAGGATTATCAAATGCTACCTGGCCATGACTTTTTGTCTTTAAATGGTTAAGTGTTGACATGTTCCCCCATTGTACAAACTTTTCATATCTGCGTTTAATATAGTTCACGTCTTTAGCAAAAGAAAAAGCTAATCAAGCGCAGGTGATAAGTATCTAAGTCAACACCATGGAATTCAGATAAGTGACGTCTCCTTGCGTTGCACTGGTTTATTATAGTTGCAGCATATACCGTGCATATACTCTCATGAAGTGACAAGTGGATGTAGGATGATATAGGTCTTTATGCGAAAGTGTTCAATGCCCAAGTCACCGCAAGACCATCAACCCCACAAAGAGCCGCGACAAAGCCATGCTGTCGAAAGCGAAAATCACCCTTGCCGACCGCCCACATCGCATCGCCCGAAGCATAGTCATGGGCTACGCTCTCTTTCTAGGTCAAGCTCTACAGTTGGCTCATGGCAGTTGCTACCTCAATTGTACCGACATCGAGTGTCGCAAAGAGGTTTGCAATATCTCAAGTGTATCTCCCCATCTCAACAACTGCTTCTCTAACAACGAGGCTAGGGCACACTCATCACTGTAATATCCATTTCCTAAGCCTTCGAAGCTTGACATTTCCCAATCCATTGAAAGGCTGATAGCCTCAACATATTGCAATGGTTGTACTCAGGCAAGTCCAAAAAAAAAGCACAAGAAAAAGAAGCAAAAAAGAAAATAGAAAAGGAAAAAAGAAAAGAAAATAATGAAAAGATAAGAAGCACCCACGATCACAACACAGTACCTAGGGGTCCTCAAATTAGGTATGTCCAGTGACCTTGGTCGATTGGCTCTGTCCCTAGTCCCCTAGCCCTTTAGCATCACCCACAATTGTTCAGGGCACATCAAGGGCAGGACATACCTAGGGAGCTTGTCTCGCCTGTGGTTAGACCTATCAGCCTGACCCATTCGCATGATTCCCTCTTGCACTCTGCCTTACTATCATTGCAATCAATTGTGGTAAGCACCGCATGAATGGCCATGAAAAGTACACCATCTTCATCAAGTAAGTCCAATATTTCCCAGCTACCACTACAACAGAAACGAGGCATAGATGCGCATATTAGACGCACAAAGTCAGGCGCATCTATCATTGCGTTTATATGTGCGTGTAAATAGACACAAATTTTGTGTCTATATCTCCGCATAAATAGACGCTAATATAGACGTGCCTCCAGACGCACAATTATTTAACCACCTGAAATTGAACTTAATATAATTAAAAAACCAGAGTTAATAATTATTTAACCACCTGAAATTGATTCTTGAGTATTCACGTGTGCGCATGATAAAAACAATAGAATTAAGAATACACATTGAATTATTGAATAAAAAAACAAGAGTTAATAGTTACTTTTGCATTGCTCTCTAATGAATGGCAGTTCCTCCAGTTGACAAGCCTGATATAAGTAATTAGCGGCAAGCGACACAAACCTTATTATACAATTAGTAGCAAGCATTGCAATATGTATCTCGTAATTTCTCTACTTGAAGATGATAAAAAATACTTCCTTTTTATTATGGAGAATTCAATTTAGCTTTAAACTTGACTATTGATTCTTGATTATGCACGTGTGCGGATGATAAAAACCATACATCTGGCTTCGTAGAGTGACCTTCTCCCTGAACCGGTTGCGAAAATAGATGGTGTACCATGTTGTCCAAAATCTCATCCTCTACGACTTGATGGGGCATTTCATGAGGGCTACTATCATGGTCGTGAGTCTCCACTCTTCTTGAAGACTTTGCCTCCTCGCGTCGACGTTTTGCAGCCTCTCGACACCCGGGAGGGAGCATCTGAGGATGTGGCACCGCATCCTGCTCAACCACAAAAGGGAGTTTCATGTACGTTGATATATATTGAGTAACATAGACTAGTAATCTTAGTGTTAAAAAAAAACAATGAATACCGGTGATTTTTCTCGGTCCCATTCTCCATACAAGCTGAGGTGTGACATTGCAATTCGACATGCTCAAAAAATACACCCTCGACAACGATCACACATGCATTTAATTTTTTGTCGTAGCCATGCATCTCGATTATGAAGACGTAATGTTTCATCCTCACTTGAGGATATGCTCGTTGACTCATCAGCATGCACCGCACTAGGTGATGATGACGACATGATTAAACCTAATTCATGACAACATCAAAATATTTGTCATTCATATGTTTACATAAAAACTTCAAGCTGGCATATTAATTATTCTTAGATCTCAATTTTAAATACACAAAACTCATCATAAATACATTAAAACTTATGATAAGAATTCACTATCAAAACTTATTTTAAAAACAAAAAATTATGATAAAACCTAAATGCGCGTCTATATCTGCATTTACGTACACGTCTAAATTAGCGTCTATTTGCGTGTCTACGTTCGCGTCTACATGCGCGTTTACATAAACTTAGACGCGCATATACACGCCAAAATAGACGCACATGTCAAAATTCAAAACATACTTAAATCATTTCTTTTCAAACTGCGCCTTTCCTTTCCTACATTTTTTGCGGTTTTGAAGCTCGAGTTTAGCCCGACATGCAGTCTCTTTTCCTCACCTAGTCTCTTCATGCCTCACCTCCTCATGACTCACCTCTTCTTTCATTTCAAACACACAAGAAGGGAAAAAGGAAAGCCAAGGAGAGGAAGAAAGAGAGAACAAGAGAGAGGAGAACAAGAGGAAGAAGAAGCAGCAAGCAAGCAAGCAAGCATTAAGGGAGAGTAACTTACCAAGGAGAGGAAGAAGGAGAAGGAAGAAGTGCCACCACCCACCACACCAAACACCCAAGGTGAGTCCTCTCTCTCTCTCTCTCTCTCTCTCTGTGTGTATTAGGATTTCTGATTCCATTATGTATTGCATTTTGTAAATCATGAATGGCGGTCGACGGACTGAAATCAACTGACTGAGCGCATCTGCCAGCGCGTCTACATTTCAGTGTAGATGCAGGGATAGACGTGAAGGAATGTTTTCTCTCATTGCGTCTAAGGCCGCGTCTCAGAGTGCGTGTATTCTGCGTCAGAGATGCACTCTGCACAGAGGCTTTGACTTCAGAGTCACGTCTCCAGGTGCATGTACTCTGCAGTCTACACGCGATGATACACGGGCGCGCCAGAAGCATTGACCTAGAAACCGCGTCTGACAGCGCGTCTATACTGCATCTCAGATGCGGATATAGACGCGCTCTAGACAGAGGGTTGACTTTAGGGACGTGTTTGAGAGCACGTCTATCCTGCAATTTAGACGCGGTTATACACGCGCCAGCGCCAGCTCTAATAAAAAAACAATTTTCATTGCCTAACAAATATATTTTTGCAATGATGAATGTGACCAATCCCATGTTTGTGTTTATCGGTTTTCTCGTTTATGAGAAGCATTAGCACTTAAGTTTTATGCTCAATGTCTAAAGAAAGCTAGATTATTAGCACTTTCAAGTGCCATGAGCATCCATGTATTTTTTCTATGTGTGAGCATCAAAAGCCTTCTCTTACATAATGATTCTAGGCTCACTGAATGATTTTTCATAATTAATGTTGGATTGGATCAAGGATTATGGCTCTTTGAAAATGTTTAGGTGTGGATGAAGGTAATATATGATTTTTTGTATGCAAACAAATTTGTCTTTTTCCTATGTTTTTTTTGCAGATGTCGCATCCTGGTTCATCTAGTAATGACCCGGATTTGGATCGCATGAATGATACATTGGCCTTGTTCGACAGGGGGGTCAATGCATTTTTTGGAGGTTTTCCTAGTAGGGAAGACTTCATGGGAGAGATGACCATACACCTTGGCCGCTCTCCCACAGCAGACGAGGTGTTCAGCGTCATTTCTGGAATGCCTCTGACGTCTTTTCCTAGCACTACTTCCCAAACTCCAATTGCAGGTACTCCACGTGCAGTACCTGTACATGCATCGGCTGAAGCACAAGCGTCATCCGACCCACGTGCATCTGCAGAAGCACGTGCATCCAGCGAGGCAGAGGGTAGTCGATAGAGAGGGAGGAGGGAGAGTCGAGGGGGAGGACGAGGCTTGTGTGGGGGTTGCCTAGGAGGTGGCGAGCGATCACCCTCACCAGTAGATCACGTAGAGGAGCCTATACGTCAGTACTATAGAGTTACAGATACTGGTAGCATCTTCCATGATGATGAAGAAAGGGATGTAATGGCGTACATGAGGAGCATCGTGCATGTGACGTATAAAGATTGTTTCGTCTACTTCAAAAATAAGAAAAGCAGCTTGTGGTAGGAGATGTTGAGGGCAGTCCATAAGAGGTACCCAAATCCTGAGGGTCAGCGATTCTCGGATGATTGGGGATGCACAAAAGTGAGGGATTTGCTTCACAACAAAAGATCCCACCTTATGACATGCGCCAGGGACTCACTGTGCGGAGGCAGGAGGAGGGGCGTGGAGCCTATAGCCAACCACCTATGTGCCACCACATAGAGTGGAAGAAAGCCAAGAAGAAAGTAGCAAAGAAAGTGAAGAGTCGCCAGCACGCAGAGGCGCGACGGATTCAAATGGAAACCATGGGATCATCGCATTACGGATCGGGTGGTAGAGAGTCGTGGGAGGCAGAGTTTGTAAGTATATTTTGATTTCTAGTTTTTTAAAATTTATATTTCTTTCAATTCTTTATATAATTTGTTCTAATACATTGTGTCTCATAATTGTTTATATATATCATGATTGTTTTGCAGACTACTATCGTTGGTAGGATACCTACTCCTAGAGAGGTAGGTTACCATCGAGGCTATAACCGCGCAGCCACATGGCTTCACTTCTATGTGGAGGGTCTCATCACTAAGGACCAATACAACCGGGCTATGAGGATTCGACAGCCAGAGGAGGTATGTTTTTCTTACTTTCCTATTAAAAGTATAGCTAATTATAACTTTTTCTCCACCATGTCTACGTAAGCAACCTTGATCTTTTGTGTGTGTAGGCGAACCCAGATGTGGAGCATAGCGAGGAGGGGGATAGCGACGCTAGTAGCCATGGTGGTGCTAGTGAAGATGTTTCTTCTTCAGATTCGTAGAGGAGCACCATACCTCCTCTATGGCCTTGTTTTCTTGTATATGTATTATCCATCTTTGAGCCTACTGCTTGCGGCCACGCTTTAGGTCGCAAGTACTTAAACTCCCCATATAAATGCTTTTGATCTATAATGAATACATGGACTTTTATTTTCAATTCTCGTGCTTTTAGATCCATTGTCTTTTTCCCAAATGCACAATCTAATGTATGGGAGGGGGAAAAACCCAATTCTGTTTTGCGCGTCTATCCGTGCATCTAAGTTGCAAAAAACGCGTGTTTATAAGAGCATCTAAAATGCAAAGTACACGCGCTCATACACGCGCTAGATAATTCAAATTTAAAAATAAAATTAAATATCTTAAAAAAAAAGAGATTTTTTGTTTTTCGTTCACGTCTATGAGTGCTTGTAAAAGTGCGTCTACGGGCGTGTCTATATGCCCGTCTAATTTGCCAGATAGACGCGCTGGTAGACGCATATAATAAATTAAATAAATAACAATTTTGATTTTTTTATGCGCTTGTATTCACACGTGTATATGTGCGTTTGTTGCGCGTCTATTTTTGCATGTAAATTCCTTTATACATGCGATTATAGACGCGAGGCTGTAGACGCGCAAATAGACGGGCGGATAGACGCGCCCGTAAGATTTTCTCTATATTCAAAAATCACGTCTAAAAGTGCGTATAAGAGGCCTTTTTGTTGTAGTGTACAGAAAGTGCGGTGTCCTTGTGTTCAATTAGGCTACGTCATGCAGTCACAACACAAAGGATGTCTCATACCCCTTCACGTGTACTTCCTCTCAACATGGACAACTTTGCTTCATCCACACATTGTTACGAGAAACCAGCCCATGATCTTCTAACTACGTAATATCTAAGTATGCATGAGCACTCACATAATATCTGCACCGAAGTATATACACAGTTTGGGTCCTCAAGTGTAGGACAATACTCTCATCTTGCTTAGAGTTCGACCTGTCTCCCAAACTAATTGAACTATGTCTTGTGCATGATAGAGAAGACTAGCACTAACCCTAGGGAGAGACCACCTCTGAGAGATTTTCAATTGCAGGTATTGAAGACTCCAACGAAAGTGTCGTTCGCTCTTCATCAACACCCAACTCTGAATTCTTATCCTTTATCATCCTGCACGCTCGCAAAGAATTGTCATGTGCAGAATCCCCAACAAACCAACACTTGTGCTGGCCATCAGTGCAATCCCCAACAAAGAACAGCCCTACCACTAACTCCAACAACCCTTTCACCAACCACCTAGGCCACCAACGTGCCCCCAACAACCTTCCTCCACACCACCACCAACACTCCTCCATGGCAACCACTGATATCCCTTTCACCCACGTCTTCAGTGCATGCCAAAGCCTGCTACCTATGACGGTGAGTGCCATGGGACTGGCACTCGTCTAGGTGGGGGGTAATGATAACCGGTAGATGAACAAGGTGGAAAACCGGTAGACAAAAAATGTGGAAAATCTGGAAAAGCTAAAGCATAAGACAAAGGTCAAGGCAAAGTGAAATGGAAGACAAAGGTGCGCCAAGAAAAATCTAGAAACACAAGAAGCACAGAAAAGTCCTAAATAAGGGAAAAAGGTGCACAAGGAAAAGCGCAAGTCAATACTTTTGTAAAAGAGCGCAAGCACATCATGATTTAATTTAAAGAGCGTCGGGCTCTCACCCGTGCAATTTGTAAAGGTAGATGGGCGGTAGGAAGGAAGCTAGGAAGATAGGAGGACAAGGGGAAAAAGGGCCTAGGCCATGGCTGGCCATGTAAAAAAGGGGATAAGGGGATGACCGTCCAAAAGGGATTTAGGGTTTTGTATATAAAGTTGAAAAGTGGATGAGAAGCTCATTCTTGTGTGTGGTCAAAAGTGGGTCTCTTCTTCTTCTTCTTCTTCTTCTTCTTCTTGCTTGCTTGAGCTTGTGCTTGAGAGAGGGAGTGTGAGAGTGTGAGGGAGTGAGTGTGTGAGGGTGAAGGACCAAGGAGGAGAAGCTCTCCATCTTCTCCTCTCTTCTTCTCTTCTCTTCTCTTGTCTTGTCTTGTCTTGCTCGCGGCTATGGAGCTTGGAGCGTGGAGCTTGAGGATGGAGCTTGCTTGAAGCTTGCACTTGGATTGTGGAGCTACCGGAGTGCGCGAGAGAGGAGGTAATTCGATCGGCATGGAGATAAGCTCACTACACCCATAGATTTGGATGGCACGTCGGCTATGTGAGAGGTAGCCATTAGTGCTCGGCTTGGAACGCTTGAACAATAAGCGGTCCCTGGGTCTTGGCGGTTGAGCGAAAGCTCCCACACCCCTCCTCCTTCTCTTCTTGATTTCTCCTTCTTTCCTCCTCGGCGTTTTTGGAATCCTTGCAAGCCTTTTGCAAGTCTGCCTTTTCTTTCTTCCTTCTCTCCTCTTCTTGCTTTTCATGTGCAATTTTCTTCTTTGTCTTTGTAGCCTCTCCCCGGCTAGCCTGATCTTCTTGTTCATTGTCTTCTCCTTCCTTGCTCATCGTCCTTCCATTGAAATGTGCCTCTTATTCTTGATGAGGTGGCAACCTGCTCGGTGTTTCATCAACTCCTTCTCCTCCTCCCTACCCTTGTCCCAAGGCTTCTCTAATGATGGCGGTGAGGACCCCATTGAATCCAATGGTTGAGGCTTTTGAAGTTGAGGCCTTTCTTTTAGTCTTGGTGGTAGGTGACTCTCCTCCGGCAGGTTGTCCTCCTATTGCTAGAGCCTTTGTTGAGATCTTGATGTCTTTCTTACAAAACCATTGAGGTTCACCTCGTCTAGTGATTGTGCTGCAATGCTCTCTAGCAGGGGGACATTAATGTAGCTCATGATTGTGTTGTACCTCTGACTAGAGAACAATGCATGCACCATCTTGGCCTGAATTTGGATTTTGGGATCCTGAATATCTGCCAAGTTGATGCCATCATTGGTGTGGACCTTCACCTTGTCCATCCCTAGCATGGCGTATACATCTCTCTTCGGTTTTCTCTCCACTTTGTTTGCCAATCCCAATGCTCTTTCTACCAACTCGGGGTCAATTTAATCTGCACTTGATGATTTTCTTCTCCCTCTCGCACAATCATGGTGCTGCAGTTTCTGTGAAAAGTTCGTAAAAACTCTACACAATGGATGTAGTCTACCCCTTGGCTCACTGCTTCCATGTATTTCTGTAGATTGGACTGCTTAATGTTCTGCCTCACGGCCCGTTCTTAGATGGCTATATCCTCTAGGTTGAAGGTATGCCAAAATTTAAACTGATTGAAAGCCCTCGTCTCCACTGAGAGGCCATATTTTGTCTATTCTTCTTTCGAGAAATGCAATCTGCCAAGTCTTTTCTTGGCTTGCCATGATGGTTGCCTGTTATGAAGCCATATTCACCATTAGTGCTTTTCAAAAGAATTACTCACAAAAGGAAAGACTTCATGCTTGCTGACTTGAGATGCTTAAGCACATTAGTAGTCTTTTCCTTCAAGCAATCCCTTCATTCCAAGATTTCTGACACTTCTCCTTAGCTCACAAATTAAAATTTCATCTATTTTGATCTCTTCTAGGGGTCTGTTACGAATTGTTGTCAAAACCCTATAGGAGGTTGGAGCTACATAAGTAGGGTCATACTATGAGGTTTTGATAGCACATCTTTGTTCAGCAATAGTTATGATTTTCCAACCCTCAAATTCCCATTGAAGTCGGAGAGCATACCATTTCCTCAAGAAATAAGAGGCATTGTCACCAAGCTGCTTCAACTCTTTGATTTCTTGGTCGGTGGCATAGGTAGTGTGCTTGTCATATGATGTGATGAGGCATCATTTCTGTGCTTGCTCATGGGAAATCTTGGTGGCGGTTAGCTCCTCAGTTGCTTTGGCAGCCTTAACGAATACAAATTTGGATTCTTCCTATAAGCAAGGTAGCATATGCACCTCTGTTTGTTAAAGGCTCTTCCAAAAGGTCTAAGTCCAAGCGATCATAACTTTTAGCAAGTGATCGGCAGGTGGAATCTAAGCATCTAAGGCAAGCAACCAATTCATCCCTTGTGTTCTTAGTGAAGTCTGCAGCAAAGGTTAGAATTGATCTCCACTCATAAGAGAGTAAGGCCTGTAGTAGGTGGTTGGGGTATGATTGAACTAGAGAGTTCAGCTAGCCAGTTGATTGTTGTGGCTCTAGTTGATTCTGTGGTTTTGGCTTGGCCTCTTGTGCAATAGGCTAGTCGCGGTTGCTAGGGGTGCTTTTAAGGTTTGAGGGGCACTAGTAGGCACCCAGGTTGAGACACTTTGTTTATAGTTGGCTGTAGTTTAGGCCTATAGATTACTTTAGGTTCTGCAGGGATGGGCTTCAGAGATTCTATGGATTTAGCAGCTTGAGTGCCTAATTCGTCCGGATGTTTTGTGTGGTCAAGCATGAGGGCGGCATTTGAGTAGAGCCCTTGGCCGTTTTGGCTTTAGGTACCCAGATCCAGGTGTTATCCTCATAGTAGCCTTGCACTTGTAAAATAAGGTCTTGGGAACCCATCGCGGCTTGACCGTACGTCGATGTCTATGGTTTGGTTTTGGTCTCCTAGGTTTCGAGTGTGGATTCTTAGCCTTGCATGGTTGGGGATGTGTGCTCCTAGGGGGTGGATTTTGAAATTTAGGCATCCATTGAAGCCTTGGTTTATAGGCCTCAGCTTTGGCTTGAGTGATTCACTCGTCTTGAGGTTTGGCAGGTTGTGATAGGTCATGACCCGAGGTCATGACCCGCCTCCTTAGACTTGACGGTGGGTTTCTCTATTGGTGGCTTTGCAGACTTTGCAGGAATCGTGTAGCCCTTGCCGGAAGCGGTGATTATATGCACATTGCCTATGGCGAGGTTAATGCGTTGAGACTCATAGTCAACATTGCAATGAGATTGCTTTTTAAATGTGCGTCCTAGCAGGGATTCTGTACTTGCATCCTTAATGTTTGGCAACACGTAAAAGATCATTGGTATGCTCTCAAACTCAATAGAGATCGCTAGTTTGAATTTTTCCAAGAGTTTAGTGTTGGTGGGTTGTAACTGCGGTTTGCCAATGTGAGTCCAATGATCGTGAGTTAAGACATTAAAGTTAGCTCCTCATTGATCAATGCATTGAAGGTATGTGTGTGCTTAGTAGTGACCGTTATGCTCAGGTAGGCTGGTTCTACTTCTTCCTCATCCTCCTCATCAATGTTTGTGATAGTGGCCACTCGCACATTGATAGGGGATTCAAGCATTGGCAGCTCATGCAGTGGGTGTACGAGAGGGTAGTACTCCTTTATGTGGCTACCATTGAAGAAGCCTATGCCTCACCCTCTAAGGTTTTGAGTTCCACATTGCCAGTTTGATTGATGGTGTGAACTTAGAAAGGCCCTAACGCTCTAAACTTCATTTTTTGCTTATGTCTGTTGACCAAGTATAGCAGTACCAAGTCTCCCTGTTTGAAATTGCACTGCTTGACGTGCTTGTCAAACCAGATTTTGTGTCTTGCCTTCTTACATATTAGTGCGTGGGTGGCTAGAAGTCAAGTTTTTGACAAAGTGTTCTAGCTCAACTAGGCGCTTTGTCCATGCCTCCTTTCCATCCCATCTCTCTTGGTAAGCGATTCTCTAGCTAGGAATAAAGAACTCTATAGGTAGAATTGCTTCAGTCCCATAGGTCAACACGAAGGGAGTCTGGTCCCACTTCCATTTTGTAAGCTGTGTGGTAGGCCCATAAGGCTACCATGAGTTTGTTATCCGAGTCGCTTCGCAAAGCAGAGACTACCTTGGTTAGGACATTTACTAGAATTTTATTTATAGACCCAGCTTGGCCATTAGCCTGAGAATAGTATGGTGAGGATTTCTGATGGATGATTAGAAAGGTGGATATGAGATGAGCAATCACTTCATTGATGAAGTGCATACCTTGGTTGCTACTAACGAGTTCAACGGGGCAGCCAAATCTTGAGATTACCTATTCCCAAAGGAACTTGGTCCTCACGTCATTTTTTCTTGTAGCTCGTGCTTCCACCCATTTTGTGAGGTAATCTGTGGCAACAATGATGTATCTCTCTTGTGAGTATTGTGCGGTGGGACTGATTGGCCTAATGAAGTTGATTCCTCATTTCTCAAATGGTTGCCTTGCAATGATTGGACTTAACTCCATTTTGTCCTTGCAAACATGTACCTTGGCCCTTTGGCACTCATCACAATGCCTCACGAATCGTGTTGCATCTCAGAAAAGAGTAGACCACCATAGCTGAGACTGTAGTACCTTGCAGGATGTTGTGTCTCCACTGAAATGCCCTCCTGCTATTTCGTTATGTGCCTATGCAAGTGCATCATGCATTTCATGCTCGCACACACATTTGCATAGTAGTCCGTCTTGCCCTAGCTGAGAGAGTTGGCCTACTATCAACTGATACAACTGGATTTTGAGAATGAGTTACCTAAGTTGGGCTTTTTCTATCGATCGTTCAGGGAGTCCGTGCTCAAGTACCCCCTAGACTATGTCATCTGCCCAATAAGGCGTCAAATCAACTCTAAACAAATCTTTAGAACTGGATAGGTTGAATAGATGGGCATCATGCCATGTCTAGCAGCTTCTCCCGTGGGGATGCGAGACATATGGTTAGCCATATAATGCTGCTTTCCTTTATGCACGACCACGGAGAAGTCGAATTCTAAAAGCAGAAGTAACCATCAAGCTATGAATCTTGTAGTGCACGGTCTATTAACGAGGTAAAGCAGGGCTTGATGGTCAACAAAGAAGGTAAAAGGTGTAGCCAAAAGATAATACCGAAACTTCTTTACAGAAAATACCATGGCTAAACCTTCTCTCTCCATTGTCAAATAATTCATTTCCGTATCTGTGAGTTATTTGCTAGCAAAGCTCACAGGATAGTCTAAGTTGTGTTCACCATGCTGGCACAACATCACTCCTACAACGAACTTAGAAGCATCAATGTGAACATGAAAAGTGATTGTCCAGTCTGGGGCTCGTAGAAATGGTGTAGTGGTTAGAGTCTTTTTCAACCCCTCATACGCGTGTTGGCATTCCTTGGTCCTTTCGAATACAACCAACAGCTTGTATAGAGGTCCAGCAATCAGCGCATAATTCAACACAAACTGTCGATAATACCTTGTATGGCCTAGGAAGCACTGAACTCCCTTGTAATCAGTTGGTGGTAGAAGATTGACGATAACCCTGACTTTCGAGGCAATGTTGTTTTTTGACACACGTGCCCTAGGATGTATTTGTGTTTCACCTAAAACTAGCACTTTAAGGGGTCCAAGGAGAGATGATATAATCGACACTGTTCAAAGACAACTCGCAGTTTGTTTACGTGCTCCTTCCAAGTGGAGTGAACACACAGATCATCGACGAAAACCTCTAACTCCTTCCTAAGCATATCCTTGAATATAGCACACATGAGCCTCTAGAAGGCAGGTGGCATGTTAGTCAACCTAAAGGGCATGACTATAGCATATCCTTGAATATAGCACACATGAGCCTCTAGAAGGTAGGTGGCATGTTAGTCAACCTAAAGGGCATGACTATGTAGGCAAAGACTCCCCACTCAGTGGCAAATGTGGTATTGTGCCTATTGTTAGGGTGCACTTGGATTTGCTTGTACCCCAAGAAGCCGTCTAAGAAACTGTAGACCTCTTTACGAGCCACTTTCTCGAGCATGTGCTCAGTATATAGCAATGGATAATTTATCTCTCTATGTAGTAGCATTTACCTTTTTATAGTTGATGCACACTCTGATCTTCCCATTCTTCTTTAGTACGATGACTATGGGTGAGACCAGTCTATGTGCTCAATCTCGTAGATGAATCCTGCTCTCATTAGCTTATTAATTTCTTCCTTGACAGCGTGGGCATGCTTTGGATTCATGGGATACAGTCATTGCTTTGACCCACGTTGCGTCAGGTGTCATGGGTACATTGTGAGTCACTACTTCACTTGGATCTACCCTTTTGAGTTCCTCCAAGGACCAAGCAAAGATGTCTATGTACTCTTGCAAGAGAGCAATGAGACTTCCTTGATGATTTTTAAACTTAACCAAATATCTAGAGTATCTACGACCAATTCTAGTGGTCATAAAGTCAGTGTCTAGAATAGTTTGAGGTTCAAGGATTTTAGTTTCTTCTTCTAACAAATGAGGGTTTTCATAGACAGGGTGAACAAGTAATTGGCCTCTAAAAGGTCATAACAAACTGATACGATAAGTATTGTGGATTTTCCAGTGTTGGGATGGTTCTAATTTAAATGCATTGTCATTGATTTTGTAAATAATCTTGAAAGGTCCATAAAATCTAGGAGCTAACTTAACAACATGGTGTTTCTCAACACTTTGTAATCTTCTCTTTTCAATGTGTAACCAAATATAATCATCAACTTTGAAACTCATAAATTTTCTTTTGTTATTAGCTTGTTTAGTGTATGATTGCTGGGCTTTCGCGATTATGTCCTTGACTTCAGTAAAAATAGTAGCATGCATATTGGCAATATCATCAGCAGCTTTAACTTTGTTTGACAATGATGTAATAGGTGTAGGCAAGCTATGTCCATACATGATTTCAAAAGGTGATTTCTGTGTAGCTATGTGTAGTGTATTATTGTATGCAAATTGAAGTAAATGCAAGTGTGTATCCCATGTTTGAGGTTTTGAAATTGTGCATGCACGCAAAAGATCTAATATTGTACTGCTAGTAGCTTCTATTTGCCCATTAGTTTCAGGATGAAATGCAGATGAGAAATCAATCTTAGTACCTAAATTAGCAAACAAATTAGTCCAAAAATTATTATAGAATCTAGAATCACGATCTGAAATAATAACTTTTGGTAAACCATGGTTAGTGAAAATAGTCTTCAAAAACAATTTTGCAGCTTGAGATGCAGTTAATGTTTTCTTGCATAGAATGAAATATGCTTGTTTGCTAAATCGATCTACAATAGTCCGAATCATATCATGATTAGCTTGGGTATTAGGCAAACCAGCTATAAAATTCGTTGAAATATGTTCCCATGGTCATTCAGGAATTGGTAAAGGTATTAACAAACCATATTGCTTACCATGGTGTCCCTTAACTCTTTGACAAATTAAACACTTAGATACAAAGTTAGAAACATCAAATTCCATCTGTGGCCAGTAAAAATCTTCAACCAATGTACGTAAAGTAGAAATAATACCTCTATGGCCTTGATATGGGGGATAATGAATTTCGTGCCATACAAATGATCTAAATGGAACAGTTACACACAACATTTTCTCATAAAACTTAAATCCTTTAGAGTAAGACAATGAATCTATTGGAATCTAGTTATTAGCAACTAATTTATTCCAATTAGCTTGAAAATTGGAGTCTTGGTCATAGGCATCTTTCATAGGGTTAAGGGAATCGAAAGATATAAGGGAGATATTATGGAGACTGTCTTCTGCTTAAGGCATCGACAACAACATTCTCTTTTTTGGGTTGATATTAGATAAGTGGATGAAAAGTTTAAATAAAAGTAGCCCGTTTGATATGACGGTCAGAGATTTGTGGCTAACTAAGGAGATGCATGATACATGGTTGGTTAGTTTTGATCATGAATTTAGATCCCATTAAATAGTATTTCCATTGACGTAAGGCCTATACTACATCTAGCAATTCCTTATCATAGGTAGAATACTTGAGTTCAGAGGGTTTAAGTTTGCAACTAGAATAGGCTATGGGATGTGAATCTTGCATAAGGATAGCTCCTATTCCAGATCCACTAGCATCAATAACTACTAGAAAGAATGGTCTACTAAAGTTAGCTAATTGCAAAACACGGGCATGGGTTAAGGCATGTTTCAGTAAATCAAGACTTTTGTTGATTATCAAACCAATGATATACAATACCTTTCTTTCATAATTTCGTTAAAGGTAATGCAAGCAATGAAAATTTTCTCACAAATTTTCTATAAAAGCTAGTAGGACCTAAGAAAGAACATAACTCATGCATATTTTTAGGGATTGGCCAATTCAAAATTGCTTCTATCTTTTTAGGATCAACTTTAATACCATCAGAAGAAACAATATGTCCTAAGTATTCAATGCGGGTTTGGAAAAATTCACTCCTTTCAGGGTTAGAATATAATTGATTCTCTTTCAATAATTTGAAAACCAAAGATAAATGTTCATAATGCTCGTTCTCATTTTTATTGAAAACCAATATGTCATCAAAAGAAAACAATTACACAATGCTGATGCTTCAAAAATATGCGATTCATCATATGATTGAATGTTGTTGGTATATTAGTTAAACCAAAGGGCATAACAAAGAATTCATAATGACCAAATTGAGTTTGAAATGCAGTTTTGAAAATATCAAGTATATCCAATCATACTTGATGATATCCAGATTTGAGATCTATCTTGCCGAATGTTGTGGCGCCTTGTAGTTTATCCATGAGGTCATCTACCCTAGGGATCGGATATCTATTCTTAACAATGATCTTGTTTAGGACACGATAATCAATGCACATCCTATAAGTATTATTTTTCTTCTTAACTAACAGGACAGGTGCACCAAATGAAGACTACTGGGCCTAATGAGTCCTCAAGTTAACAATTCTTTAACTTAGGTTTGGATTTCTTTCTGTTCAATTTGATAGTGTTTATAAGGTGCTTTACATGGTGGTTGTGAACCAGGAATTAAGTCTATTTTATGATATTCAGGATGTGTAGGTGGTAAACCAGGTGGTCAGTCAACAACAAAAAAATCTTTTAATTGTGAAAAAAATTGTTCATGCCTAGGATGCATCTGATTTTCTTTAGCTTCAATTTCATTCACCCATATTAAGTATGATTTGCTACCTTTTCTTAATGCACATTTAGCTTGTGTGTGACTAAGCAATGGAAAATTATCTAAAGTGTGCATACCATGTAATGTGATTTGTTTTCCGTTAGAATGAATTTTCATTGAATGTGTGTAATAATCTATATTGGGATTATATTTATGATGCCAATGCATTCCTAACATAATGTCACTAGATTGTAAAGGCACAACCAAGAAATTTCTGTGCTCAACATAATCACCAATTTTAATTTCTAAATCATGAACTTCTTGTGTACCATTGTATCTAGTACCTAAGAATGCAGCTTTTATGTGATAATGAGTTGGAAGAGTATGTAAATTCAATTCTTTGACCAATTTTGCAGAAATAAAATCATGTGTGCTCCCATCACCATGCAAAACAATCTTTTCTTTACCATGCACAAGACATTTCATCACTGATAATGAATGAGGATTTGGCATACCTGGTAAAGTATCTGAAGTACTACCGATATCGTCATTGTCTTCCGTGAAATCTGGCATTTCTTTATGGTCTTCATCTTCAATCTCTCCTAAGTAGTTGATGTGAACAATTGGCTTTTTGGATTGACAATTCACCACTAGATGTCCAAGTTGGTGTCACTTGTAGCATACTATAGGCTTGGCTTTGGAAACATTATTGGTAATGGCTGGGAGTTTAGGTATGTTGGGAAAGATGGCTTAGGATTTGAATTTGTGTTTGATGGTAAAGTAGGGGGTCGTGTCTAAGATTTATGGAAAGAAGATGGAATAAAGCGATTTTGATTGAATCTTTGAAAGTTAGAATTGAATTGCTTTGTACAGAAGTTATCGTTAGTTGGAAATTATTGTGGTCGCTTCTCTTGTCCTTGAATTTTGTCTTCAACATCATGGGCCAAAGAAATCGCATCCTCCAGAGTCGTTGGTTTGTACATATTCACCTCCGCATAGAAGTGACCAAGCAAAGCCTCAGGTACATCTTCAAGCATTTTAAGTTGCAATAAGGCGTTCCAGAAACGCTTAGTGTATTGCGAAATAGGCTCGTGATCTCTTTGTTGTAGAAGATCCCACTATTTGATTACTCTTTCATGCAATTGAGATGGAAGAAAATTCTGCAAAAATTTCTTTTGAAAAGCCTCCCAAGTAGTAGGACAATCAATACTTTTGTGAACAACAGTCCACCATAACGATGCTCTGTCCACTAAATGGTTAGTGACACACTTGAGTTTGTCTTTTTTGGCATACTGTTCTTCATGGAAATAATCATCAATCTGACTAATAAAAGTGAGAATAATTTTTCCGACACATTGCCCATTAAAAGTACGGAATTTGAAATTTCTTTTACTTATCTTGGCTTTTTTCCTGATAGATTGTGCTTCGAGTGTCGCATCGATTGTACATCGCATAACATCTTCGGTTGCGGTCCATCTTGATTGACAGTGGATCGTTGAAGAGTAGCCAGCTGAGCTTGCAAAGTTTGACGTGCTCTTCATTCCTCTTGAAGGTGCATCATAATTAGGTCCAATTTTTTCTCCACCGTTGGTTCCGCTAAATCACCTTTGGCAATAAAATCTTCCATAGTTTGATCGAACATCCTGCAAAATTTCAAACAACCTCACACAGTCGAAATCTTGTTAGTGGGATGAGCGTAGCGCAAGTTTGGGTTTACAAGGCATTTTGCAATCTTTCTTCTTTTTATGGGTACGAAAATTGATGAAGTCATTCTTCCAACGAATACTTCGTACGTGTAGGCTGCGTATAACAATTTGCTTGCTGGAAATTGGCTCTGTCAGAGTGTAAATACAAACAAGGGCTTGCTGGAGTTGTAAAACCGATTTGGGGTTGATTTGGAGAAGAACTTAGTGTGAACGCCCGCTAGGAAGGGAATTTAAAGGTTAAATTGTGACTTTAGCAAAGCTTAGCTTTAAGCTTTGGATAAAAGAAAGCTTTACTTAATCGTTTCAACAGCGTGAGGATGTTGGCAGTTTTTTCACGGTGATGACAATGATCAGTACATGCTGCTGTTGCCGTTTATTAAACTTTGGAGGGCTTAAGCTTTTCTTTAAGCTTATAACTTAACTTTGATGAAATTTCTTGTCTATTTTTTTGAGAAGAAGAAGACTTAACAAAGGAACTTGGGAAGTGGTCCTCCATCAACAAAGAGTGGTCCTTCATGATCCAACAGTACAGCAGGGGGTTCTTCACTGCCAGGAACATGCTAATATTGATGGTTCCTGACTATAGATCCCGTTCATTCTGGGAGCTTCACCTTCGCGCGAGATGGTAAGCAATTGGAAGCCCTTGATCTCATCTTCACTCTGGTACCACTAGTATGCAAATCAGATGTTGGATGAGTACGTAGGGAGCGTTGGAAGGTCCTCAAGAATAAAAGAACTCTACTTAAGCTCAAAAAACAAGAAGACAGATTTGCACGACATGAAGAAAAGAGACAAATTGAGTACAATATCCCCCCATGCCTTGTGTGAGCACTTTACAAGGCATGTATTTATAAATTTATTCATCTCAAAGCTCAAAAATAGCTCAATTTTACAATTGGCATGCTTTAGCTTTTGAGTTTCTTTTGTCCAAATAAATAATAAAGTGGTTGGGCGGCCCAAAAGTTGGGGTTGTGTGCAAATACAATGTCCCATAATGAAATATTTAAACCGTACACCCATGCACATACAAAATAATAAATATTTGTCAAGCACTTCAATAAATAAGTGTACGTAAATAAATATTTACGCCACGCATTTAATGATAAGGCACAGGCCCATCAAAAATGATAATTTCTTCTAGGTAATTTGAATACATGCTATTGTCCAATGCTTCCCAACACCACCACTACTTGCTCTATACATCAGCTGAAGCATTCACAATTGTTAGAAAATAATAAAATTAAACCGACAAAAGTGAATATCTAGCAGTCTTCAACTACAAAATAAATAAATAGGTTGGAACTCTGTCCTAACCTTAATTTAATATGAGTGCACTCTAAACTCATAAATTTCCATTAATTTAAGTATTTTACGAAATCACCTGCCATGGAATCACCCACATGCACATTAAATTAACATGATGCCTGAAAAGGACAGGTGTCCCTGTCAACTTCTCGCACAAGGAATCCACCTTGTGTGTGAGCCCCGAAAAAAAAAAATAGTTTTACAGAATCCATCGCAAAACCTCATGGAATCCACCATGGAATAAAAAACTCACAGAATCTACCATGGAATAAAAAACTCATAGAATCCACCGTAGTCTCACGGAATCCACCGTGGAATATGCCTCCTGGCATCAGGCTGCTTCCTTCTTCCCTCCTTTAATATACGGCGCCTAAGGTGGATGGGTAAGTCCCCCTTGGTGCGTCTAGTCTTGGAAGGTCGAGGTATATCGAGATGACTATCTAAGTTTACTTTTGATTCGGAATCAAACTCTCCATCTTCGCTATAGAAGAGTGAGTCTCTCTAGGTGGTCATAGCTCCAATGGTGAATCCGTCTTGAGCAATGGCGTAGCACTCGATTGTACTAGGCATGCTTGCTCAAGGTCTATTGCACCTATGTGCTCCAACCAGGTGCGATTGCAATCTATGCACATGACTCCTCTTTCAATTCTAAAGGCATTTCCCTTGTGTGGTTTGGAGTCTACTCGTATTTTCTTTATCACCCGTCCCTCAGTGTCGTGTTCTATCGTGTCAATCTCCCCTTCACTCTCATCATTGAAGGAACAATAGTCCTCATATTTATTGTTAGAGCTACCTTTGTCCAACTGCTTGTTATCTCCTAGGTCTTAACATGTCTTGCCCCTCTCATTGGTGACTAAGGCCCAATTGTACATCAAGTTTAAGTCGTGCACTTTGGTCCATTACCACTAAGGTCTGTTTAAGAGATCTTTGAGTGGTTTAAGGTTCACTTGATGGGTTACTAGCTAACTTGCCAGTCAGGTGCTCTAAGATCTCATGGAGCTCTCGCTTGTTGTTCAGTACTTGGAATAAGACCAGATTGGGCCCTCTCTACGTGCTCGTAGCCATCATGTAGATTGCCCACCACTGAGGGCTCTTCTCAAGTCTTACCAATTGCCTTAGCTAGTTGCTCGTATTCCTCGTTGTCCGAGAATGGTAGGTTGATTGTAGCAAGGACATGTATCCAATCTCGCTCATCTTCATGACAAGGGATATACTTAGTTTGTGGCCCATAAGATTGTCAAGATTGTGGAAGAGAAGGAAGGAGTCTCACTTGTAGCTTTCTTGCTTGCACAATGGGGGAATACACACAAAGGTGGAGGCTGAAAACAGTTTTCCTCTTCTTAGTTGTGTAAGCCAAAAAAGGAGTCTCATACAAAGAAATAGAAGAACCCTATATATGGGTCTCAAACCAAAGACAACTAACTAAGGTGGCATACTAGCTGAGCCACGAACTAGAGTAGATAAGGATAGCTATCATCTAGCTATTATTCATGGGCGGTGTACCAACCGCATCTACAACTGACAAGTCGGTGACATAAATGCACAACGGTCACCCTGGCATATCACGAGTGGAGCTCGATATCTCAACACTCCCCCTCGAGCTCAATCCCAATTCCTGCACACCAAGCAGGTCTATGAACTTGCGCAGCTTCTCTGCGCCCAATGCCTTCGTAAATATGTCAGCTACCTGATCCTCTGTGCTGACATAAACTAGATCAATAAGACCTAGTAAAACCCTCTTCCGCACATAGTGATAATGCACCTCAATGTGCTTTGTTCTAGCATGATAGACTGGGTTATTTGCCAAGTGTATACTACTCATGTTGTCACAATAAATGACAACCGGCCCATCTGTAGGCTGATGTATATCATAAACTAGCTTATGCAACCAAGCTACCTCACATGCAGCCATTGCTGCACCCCTGTACTCGGCCTCTGTGCTCGACAAGGCAACTGTAGGCTGTTTCTTGCTGCTCCAAGTGACTGCAGCACTCCCAAAAGAGAACACATATCCACTAGTAGATCGTTTATCAGAAATACTACCAGCCCAATCAGCATCAGTGTATCTATGCAGCTGTATCTGAACCCCAATCTCATAAAATAGTCCATACTGCAATGTGGACTTCACATACCTGAGTATGCATCTAGCCGCATCCAAATGCAGTTTCCTTGGAGCCTGCATAAACTGACTTACCAATCCAACAGCATAGCTCAAATCTGGCCTGGTAATAGTCATATAAATCAAACTTTCTACTATACGTCTGTACATAGTAGGGTCTTCCAGAAGCTCACCTGCATCTGCTCTCAGCTTCACATTCTGCTCCAAAGGAACTGAAATAGGCTTACAGCCTGTCATCCCATATTTGGACAGCATGTCCAATCCATACTGCCTCTGTAAGAGCTGTATCCCACTTGGTGATCTAATCACCTCAATGCCCAAGAAATAACGTAGCTCTCCCAAATCCTTCATCTCAAACTTCTGCTTCAATAGAATTTTCACATGAAGGTATGTTTGTGCATACCCCTTGACTACTAATCTTGCCTTGTATCTGTTCACAGAACCATCTGCATTGTGCTTCACCTTATAAACCCACTTACAGCCAATTGCATTCTTACCTTTAGGCAAAGGTACCAATTCCCATGTAGCATTTGCTTCCAAGGCATCCATTTCTTCATCCATGGCTTTCTCCCAGTTTTCTTTTCCCATGGCTTGCTCAAAAGAAGTGGGTTCTGGTTCCTGTATCACTTTGACCATATATGCATAGTGAATGGCTGTAAATCCATCATATTTTAGCCTATCCACAGGATACCTAGCTCTCGTAGACCTGCGTAAAATAGGTTCACTCCCAGGTGCTCTCAAAACATCCCTGGTCTTCCTTACTCCAGGTGTAACAATAGAAGGAATACCCAACTCATCATCAATTCTCTGTTCTGAGCCACTGGATTCACCATCCACATAAGAGTGACCTGCATTCACATCAAACATGGGCTGATCAACCTTCTCTTTTCCTTTCCGTGATACCTGCATACCACTATCTGCATTGCTTTGAGAAGATTCTCCTGATCTCAATCTGCCTGTCCATGGCGAAGAATGTGAACCATTGCTAGAGGATGCTCTAGATCCACTAATATTTTGTGACTGCTGCTGTGAATTCTGTGCAGCATTACCATTTTGTGCATCTATATCATCAATCACATTTATTGGTTTATACCAGCTACTCATCTCATCAAAAACAACATCTCTGCTCACTGTAAACTTACGAGTAGAAGGGTTATAGCATCTATACCCTTTTTGCTGTCTGCAGAGAGTAACCAATAAAGATGCACTTCTCAGCTTTTGGATCCAACTTGGATCTCAACTCATCTGGCACATGTACATAGGCAATGCAACCAAAAATTTTCAAATGAGAAATATCTGGTTTCCTACCAGTATACCTCTCCTCTGGAGTCATCCCATGTATTGCTGCAGTGGGAGTCCTGTTCATTATATAGACTGCTGTAACAACTGCTTCAGCCCAGTAAAAATCTAGCAAGTCTTTTTCGTTGAGCATGGCACGAAATACCTCTCCAATATGCCTGTTTTTCCTTTCTGAAATTCCATTTTGTTGTGGGGTATGACTACATGAATATTGCTGCTTTATGCCATGCTCCTGCAGGAACCTTGCAAACTCATTTGAGAGGTACTCTCCCCCTCCATCTGACCTTAGGCGTTTTATTTGCAGGCCTGTTTCTTTTTCAACCATAGCTTTAAGAGTTTTGAAATGCCCAAAAACTTCACTCTTCTTTTTCATAAAATACACCCAAACTTTTCTGCTATAGTCATCAATAAAAGTGACAAAATAATGACAGCCTCCAAGAGATGCAGCTTTAGTAGTCCACACATCAGAGTGGATTAATTCCAATGGCTTCTTACTCTCTTGAACATGTCTAGGAAATGGTTTCCTTGCCTGTTTTCCAAACTGACAGGCTTCACATACCTTATGCATTTCTGCAACCTTGAATCCAGGTAATTCTGCAACAATATTTTGGGCCTGCATTGATTTAAGTCGCTGTACATTAACATGACCAATGCATTTATGCCAGATATCAATATCTGCAACTACACCGGTCCCATGTGCAAACATTGTTGCACTCAATTCAGACATGTCTGCATCCAACGTAAACATTCTGCCCTTCTTCTTTCCTTTTGCTATCAAGCAACCTTTATTTTTCATATCCTCAACAAAGCATCCATGAGGATTAAATCTGACCTGCAAGCCCTGCTCAACCATTTGACCAACAGAAACCAGATTCTTGGTGATATTCGGAACATGAAATACATCGGACATGTATTTTTTTTTTCCATCCTGCATAGACAAAGGAATTTTTCCAATCTGCACAATAGGATGTGCAGTATCATCACCAGTCTCCACAAATCCTGGTTTTTCCATTTTCCTTGCATCCTCCATCCATTCTGCATGACCTGTCATGTGGTTTGATGCACCTGAGTCAACATACCATACATCATTGCCTTCTTCTACACTTGTCACAGAATTGTTAATGTGCTGCACCATAAACAAATGCTCGTTTCTGTCATCACCCTGTCTACTAGAAGATGTATAATTCCCTTGTTGCAGTTTTCCATTCATGATGTCATTCTTCTTTTTATAGCAGTCTTTAGCCATATGACCCATTTTACCACAGTAGTAACATTCAACATTACTGTTTGCATTTTGGCCTCTTTGCAATCCACCACGACCTCTTTGGCTCCCCCTGCCTCTAGAGTTACCACGTCCTCCTCCATAAGACTGGTTTTCTTGAGTTTACTGCATATTCTGATTTCTACCACGGCCTCCAAATCGGCCTCCTCTACCTCTGCCTCTACCTCTTCCAGCATTTGAGTAGAAGACAGCTTCTTTTGAAGTTCCTCCTGAAGAAGATGCACCACCATTTCTCTGCTCCTCAGAAATTACAAGAGCAATCAACTCCTCAAAATCAGGAAATCTTTCACGAACTGAAATGGATGTCCAAAACTGTGCATAATCCTTTCCTAGACCATTCAAGGTCACAGAAACTAAATCATCATCTTCCACTGGCGACCCAATGGAAGCAAGTGCATCTGCAATCTTCTTCACCTTCATGTGGTAGTCATTGATGCTCATATTTTCTCTTTACACATTATGCAACTCTTACTTGAGCTGCATTTTCCTGGCTTGCGTATTTGTGCTATACATTTTTGACAAAGTATCCTAGGCCTCCTTTGGCGTACTTACATCCTGAATATGCACAATCATAGAGTCTGAACTGCTGATAGACAGCCAGTACATAACTTTTTTGGCTCTCTCATGCCATGCCTTAAATGCCTGCATTTGCTGTTGATTGGGAACATCAGGAAGAACTGGTTCTTCTTCATTTCCTGCAACAAATTCCCAATATCCTTTTCCCATAAGGAAATTCGTCATTCTAAACTTCCATGCTTGGAAGTTGTTCTTGTCAAGCTTTTCAGTGACAATCTGTGAAAGAGAATCATACGCCATTACAGAACACTGCAAAAAATTCTGTCACTGCAAAGAACACAACTTCAGCCTCACAAGGGCTAATCTGCAAAACTGACGAAAGTGGTATTTAACCACACAGTCAATTTCTAGTGACGATTTTGCATCAACAGGCAACGTGGATGATTCTATAACTCCCAATGTCTCTGCGCACAGGTATACGATGCAATTTCTACAGTAACTTTTCACCGACCTATAGAACAGTGGCTGCACAGCATAAAACTGGGCCTTTTCCTGAGTGCGTACAGAAAACTTCCGCCTCCAAAACAGGCCCCGAAATGGCCTCAAATCAAAAAAACAGGGTCGCCAAGGGCTAAAGCACTCTCCCGCAGCATATATTGCCCTCTTGCTTCACCCGAAGGGCGTCTCAACCTGAGACAATGCACTCTTGCAATTTCCGGCTGTGCTACCTGCAGAGATCTGCTCCCAAAACAGAAAATGAAAGCAACACTGCTCCTCTTACCAGAACACCGCGAGCTTGGCTTGCTTTCTTGAGCTCCTTACCACAAACAAGGCTCTGATACCATGTCAAGATTGTGGGAGAGAAGGAAGGAGTTTCACTTGTAGCTTTCTTGCTTGCACAATGGGGGAATACACACAAAGGTGGAGGCTGAAAACAGTTTTCCTCTTCTTAGTTGTGTAAGCCAAAAAAGGAGTCTCATACAAAGAAATAGAAGAACCCTATATATGGGTCTCAAACCAAAGACAACTAACTAAGGTGGCATACTAACTGAGCCACGAACTAGAGTAGATAAGGATAGCTGTCATCTAGTTATTATTCATGGGCGGTGTACCAACCGCATCTACAACTGACAAGTCGGTGACATAAATGCACAACGGTCACCCTGGCATATCACGAGTGGAGCTCGATATCTCAACAAAGATTTCCTATTTGGGATGTCACCCTTCAACATAGTGGAGATGGCATCTAGGTCAACCGGTGTGGTCTTCTAGGTGTCAATCTCTACTTTTACTGTTTCCATTTGATTTCCTAGGAAGATCATACCGTTGCCCTAGTCCTCTATGACTCTTGCATTGCGCATCCAGGTTGGCCTAGCAGGATGTCATAGTCCACTTCATTCATGACTATAAAATCAACCGAGAATTAGACTCTTGCGATCTTGACTAGCCAATTCTGTAATATGCCAAATGGCTTCACTTTCATCCCATTAGTCGGTGTGACGTTAAACCTAGTTGTCTCGACCGATGGGTTACCCTAGGTCTGGAGCACTACATGGCTCAGCACACTGACTCCTGCTCTAGTGTCTACGATTCCTTTCCTTGTGGCATCACCCAAGCAAGACATCATGCATTTTAGTGCCCTCCCAAAAAACATTAATGTGTAAAGATTTTGGCACTGAATGCAACGTCAAACTCAATATCTATGTCTCATCATCAGGTTCGTGTGAGTCAACGGTGACAGCTTGCTCTGTCAACCCTTCAACCCACTGTTTCAGCTCTTACCACAGTGACGGTAGATGCTTCCTAAGCAGATCTCCTAGGCTTAGCGTCATGGGGTGGTCACCAGTTAGGTGAGGAGATTGCTAACTGCTTGCCACTCTCCTGTCCCTACACTTCCTGGCCAATGACCTTGGCTAATTGGCTAGCCCGTATAGTGTTTAGGCTTTGTTTATGCGGCACTGCTTGTGGTGCAGTCCCATCTCTCAATTTTGGTTATGGAGGCAACACTTGCATGCTTATGCTTGAAAGATCATCGATCTCATCCTCCAATATGGGTTATGCGTCTTCTAGATGTTATTGGGCTTATTTCACCCACTCCTTCATCTTTTCGATGGCTTCAAGTTGGTGCTTTGGATTGGGGTACTCCCTGACCTTTGCACTTCCCTTCTCAGCTGTCCTTGGGGCCGACATTTTTACTTTTGCATTTGTCACCTTCTTTCCTGCAAGCAGTGTTATGACACTCTCTATTTTCAGTGTGGCCCTTGCGTCTAGTTTCTTCTTTCTTCTCCTATGACTCCTCTTCCCAATTAAGACTACGTCTAATTTGATACGCCTTGGCAATGATATGCCAGCCTGCTTTGTCTGTGCATGTTCATGACATGCAACAGGATAGGCATGGCCTCCCCATCGAGTGTCTCAACACCAAACAACCCCAATGGGGTTGATGGCTCATTTGCCAAGTTAGAGGATGGCTTTCGTCTAGGGAAATCAACAAAGAGGTATGTGATTCTGCATTCAACTCATCTCTGACTAGCCTTGTCTTGATTTTCTTGCTCCCTTTTAGGGTAATGCAAAGAGATATGTCCTTGGTGACCACAAGTCCAACATGTGATTGGCTCTTGGGTCTACCCTCCTAAGCCTCTACCTCTTTCTCTACCTAACACCATCACTGGTACTAGTCGGTAATCCATAAGGACTGTATTGTCCTCTTTGTCATATGAGATGTAAGGGTGCATGTAAGGCTCTTCATTGTTCGGCTCCTCCATGTAGTGGATTGGAGCATCACTTGGTGGATGGGTCACATAGGGTCCAAGTGGTCTAGGTATGCTTGTAGGGTTTATCTCAATCCTAGGAATGACTAGCTTGGCGTCATTGGGTACCGAGAGAGCCAATGGGGCTCCCTTTCTGAAGAAGTTTGGTGGCCTATTCGCTAGGTATATCCAACATGTGATTGGCTCTTGGGTTTGCCCTCCTAAGCCTCTACCTATTTCTCTACCTAGCACCATCACTGGTACTAGTCTGTAATCCATAAGGGCTGCATTGTCCTCTTTGTCATATGAGATGTAAGGGTGCACGTAAGGCTCTTCGTTGTTCGGCTCCTCCACGTAATGGACTGGAGCATCACTTGGTGGATAGGTCACGTAGGGTCCAAGTGGTCTAGGTATGCTTGTAGGGTTTATCTCAATCTTAGGAATGACTGGCTTGGCATCATTGGGTACCAGGAGAGCCAATGGGGCTCCCTTTCTAAAGAAGTTTGGTGGCCTATTCACTAGGTATGGTTGATTATATGGTTGCGAGTTACAGGAGTTTCCTCGGCAGCTTGCAATGCATGGCATCGTGGTCGAACCTACCACAATTGGCACAAGGTTAGGACCGAGGGTCCTAACACTTAGCTAGCAGGTGGTTTCCGCCACAATACATGCATTGAATGTGAGGGTGTTGATCGTCTCATCATCTGTTGTAATCTAACTAGCTCCATCTTCATCTCCGCTAGCTCCTGGCTTGAGTCAGCACCCTTGCCTTTATCCTAAGTACTTGGGCCTGATCTTTTGCTTTTCGTCAAAGCTCTCTCAAAATTCCTAGAGTTAGCCTCTTGATTTGAGATCTTGGAGTTTCTCTCCTTGAGCTGGTCGTCCACTCTAATGGCCTCTTTAAAGACCCTCGTGAGCACATCTCGTTGTAAGCTTGAGTTGCCGACCAAGGCCTTGTAGAGCTCTTCACTTCGTATTCCATTAATGAATACTATGGACACTGCTCTCTCGGTTGGTCACTCATCGCCAATTGGGATTCTCTTGAAGAGACTCCTCATGTGGATCACCTAATCCCAGATATCTTTCTTATCCCTTTACTTGACATTCATCAGCCACACTAGTATATTATTTGAGTACCCAGCCTCCGAGAATATCTTAATGAAGAGATTCTTTAGGTAAATGAAGTCATTGCACTCTGTGGCATCTAGACTGGTGTACCAAGTCGTTCCCTTGTTGCCTAAGCATAAGCCGAAGGCTTGCGATCGCTGAGCAAGATCGGTGAGGCCAATGACTTCACAAATCTGCTCGAACTGCTCTAAGAAGTTGTAAGGGTCATTATCTGAGTGATATTTATCTAACTGCTTCGCGACTATAGGGATTTAAGACTGGCTCTTAGAGCCCTGAGTAAACCCTAATCTTACAAGCAACAAGGTTGCCATTGCAGTGGCACTTTTCTTGGTGGAAGCTTTGTCTAACAACCGCTTCATGAGAAGCTCACTCAATGTAAGATCTCCTTCTAGCACGCTTTCCCTCTCGGCATTAGGGCATATCCTATTCCTTGCTAGTGCTAGCACTTGTTGAATTTCACACACTTCCATATTCTGTCGCAAGCTCCTAGCTCGCTGCTCCTAATTGTATGTCACTAGGCTTTGCAAGGCCTCCCGTGCTAGTCTCCTCTCCTCTCCTAGGTCTGACATGACATGCTCGAAACTCCTACCATGGTGGGCCATACTAATTAGCTCACTCATACTTTTGATAATCAAAATCAAGCTGAGAGAGAGGATGTATAACATGTACAATCCCTCCTTCCTTGCTGAACTCAATTGGAATGCTAGTCAGAATTCGTTGACAATGGTGGCATTAGACCTTAATCTCCCACATAAAAGATCTGTCTTGCCACTCAATAACCTTGATAACCTTTACTCCACTACATCACTCGATCTTGGTGGTAACATTTCTCTAGATACGGATGCTCCAGATATGAAAAGCTCAATCCTGAAGGACATGCATAGGCACCAAGCCCAACGTCAGCCCTTATATATAGTAAGGCTTCAGCTTATTAAAATTAACTTTATTCTTAAACTCTACCCCCTGAAATATGCTAGAAGGGATGTAGAGCCATTCTTTCCTTAATGGACAATTTTGAATGGTTCTTCCCATTTAGGTGTCAACTTACATGGGAATAGCTCACGACGAGTATCATAATATAGCACCACCTAACCTTTCACGAATTTATACTTCTTAGTCCGAAGGTCATCAAGGGATTTCATTCTCTACTTCCTTACTTGTTGATGTAATAAAGCCTACAACCGAGTCTCATCAAGATGTGCAAGAGAAATATACCGTTCTTGTAACACCTCTTCCTCTCCCAACAAATGATTGAGAGTGAAACGCACAATGGGCAGCTCTATTTCCAATGGTAAAGCACACTCTTCCCCATACACTAACTTGAACAGGGTGTGGAGTGTGGCTATCTTAAATGTCATGTTGTAATCCCACATTGCCACATAATTTCTTATCCCAATCATGCTTACTTTCTGATACTATCTTGGATAAGATTCCCACCAACTATTTATTTGTACTCTCAACTTGGCCGTTTGGTTGAGGATTATATGGGGTAGTCTTATTGTGCTTAATCTTCAAAAGATTTAGTCAAAGCTACTATAATTTTATTCAAGAAGTGGATTAAGAGCAATACATAACTGTCTACAATGCTCAAAACATTTCCTTAGAACAAGTAGTTGTCTTTCCCTTGTGGTGATTGCCCCCAGATCATCAATAAAAACCTTTAATTCCTCTAGGGAGATACCACCAAAAGTCTTATCAGTTGTTTGTTTCCAAGAACCTTGTACATTGCATAGACTAAAGGATATCACATGATACACAAAGGTACCGAAGACAATGATACATGTAATTTTCAACTTGTCTTCCTCTACAATAGCCATTTGATTGTATATAGCAAAGCAATCCATAAATGAAGAAATTTCCCTACCCGCTAGTTGATCCAAAATATGATCAATGAAGGGCAAGGAATAGTAATCCTTAACTGTCTGCTTGTTAAGCTCTCTAAAGTGTGTGCAAAGCAGAATTTGATTATTCTTATTCTTTGTGATAACAGCCGGTGAACACCATTCTGTATGTTGAATAGGAAATATTAGGCCTACTTTTTGTAGTTTTGTCAATTCCTTGAATAGCTTGTCCCTTAATTCGAAAGGCATATGCTTTACTTTTTGATGAATATAACAACTACCTTCCTTTAAGGGGATAGTATGAACAAGCAGGCTGGGAGGAATGCCTCTCAGCTCATCATAGCTCCAAGAAAAGGTATCGCAGAATTCCTAAATCAAGGACACATGTTCTCCCTTTCCTCCAAACTGAGCTTGGATCCTAATTTAATTGGTCGTGAATCATTCAATGTGCCAAGGTCTAACTCAACTACATCCACATCCCTTATCCTCTCCTGAGCTTCTATTTCCTCATTCAATATTACTTGGTATATATCCTCTGTAGTGGACCCTCATTGGATTTGTCACTAGACGATGACTCACTAGCAGATGGAGCATCTAATGTGTCTAACTTTGATAAGGATAAAGGAAGTCTCTCACTTTGAGGAGATTCAGGATAGGCATCTACTACTACATATTTGGCACCTCTACCAAAGATCAGTCGGCCAGTGGGTATATCAACCTGAGAGTTTGCTAGTAAGATCCATGGCATGCCCAACAATACTTAATAGCTAGATTGCCGTGCAATCCTAATGATCCTAAAGTCTAGAATGCATTCCACATTGGCAACGGTCACATGGACTTTAGTAATGCAATCTTCAGGTTGTCTAAAACTATCATCAGCCATTTAGAGAATCATGGAGGTATATTTTTTTATCTCTAATCCCAACCTCTCCATCAATTCTAAACTCATAATGTTGACAAAGAATCATGTGTTTACAATAGCATGATCCACTAATATTACATCAACATATGATGCTACCTTTGGCAATGCTTTTCAGCATGTTCAAACCAATCATCACTTACTCGTGCTATTTCCAAGGGCTCAATGATATACCCAGTGCGAAGAATCTTCTTAAATTATTTATGCACTCTTAGAGACAACTTAATAAACTGCATGAGGTTTATATTCAGCTTAACTTCATAAAGAGAACTCACTAAATCAAATTCATGATAGCTAGCAAGAGATTGCTTTTCACTCCAGACCATTCTCTCCTTTGGTCTTTGAACTGGCTTTGGTGCCTCTTTCTTGGCTTTTGCCTTCTTCTTTGGCAATGCCTTATCCTTCTTGGGGTCGGCTTTGGTGTCCTAACTAAAGGAATACCAAGCTCATCATCCAAACTCTTTGAACCACTAGAATCTCCAAATTACCAGTAGATGCATCATTACCATTGGACACATTCTTCTTCCCTTTGTCTTTACTACCTGCAACACTTGTAGATGCACCTAAAGATGTGGGGTTGCTACTCAGTCTCCCAAACCAAGGGCTAACTATAGATATAGTACTAGATGATATTTTTGGTCCACCAAGGCTCTCTGAATCTTACTTTTCTTTCTACACATGACTATCATGATCATCATCATTATCCAATATATCACAACTAGATGCATACCAACTACTCATCTCATAAAAAATAACATCCTTGCTCACTTTGAACTCACCTATGATAGGGTTATCCTTTCTACTCTAAAGAGTATCCAATAAATATATATTTTTTAGCCTTTGGATGAAGCCTCTTTTGTAGCTCACTTGGCACATGAACACATGCAATATAGCCAAACACTTTCAAGTGTTACACATCGTGTTTCTTGCTTGTAAAGCATTCTTTGGGGGTCATCCCATGAACTATAGCTATGGGAGTTCTATTCATAATATAGAAGCAGTGTGAACAACTTCAGACCAAAAGTGTTTTGACATATTCTTTTCAACCACCATCAACGCCCATGCAACTTCTACAATATATCTATTTTTTCTTTCTGTAACCCCATTTTGCTATGGGATATACCTACAAATAAATTCTCTTTATCCCATGAGACCTCAAAAAGTCACTAAACTCATTATAGAGGTACTCTCCCCCTTCATCTAACCTCAAGAGCTTAACTTTTAAGCTTATTTTTGTTTCACTAGTAGCCTTGAAAGTTTTGAAGTTCTCAAATACATCACTCTTTTCTTTATGAAATATATCCATAGTTTTGAAGTTTTGAAGTTCTCAAATACATCACTCTTTTTCTTTATGAAATATATCCATAGTTTTCTTGAACAATCATCAATAAACTTGTTAAAATATTTGATGTCGTGCCAAGAGATATGTTTTGTGTAGGCTCCCAAACATTTGTATACACAACATCAAGTATATTTGTGCTCACATCTCTATCATGCAAAAAAGGTTGTCATGCCTACTTACCGAACTAATATGTTTCACATACTCTATGAAAATTTGCAACTCTTAAAGCAGGCAACCCTATAACCAACCCTTTGAACTACATTAATTTTAGCATTTGCACATTTGCATGTCCAATACATTTTTGCTATATTTCAATGTTTACACCCACTCCTTTTCCTTTAGCATACATAACAACATTCATAGCAAGAGTTCTAGCATCTAAAGTGAACATGCAACCAACTCTACTTCTTTTTGCAATCAGTCTGCATTTATCATTAAAATCCTTTACGAAGAATTCTTTTGCATTGAATCAAACATGAAACCCTTGCTCTCTCTAACTAATAGACACTAAATTCTTTGTGATTGATGGCACATGTTATATACTTGATAGACACTTTGTTTGACTATCATGCAAGGATAAGGACACTCTTCCAATGTATGAAATTGGGTGGCATGAATCATCACCCTCTTGTCTACAAATAATTTAGATTTTGTAAATCTTGCATCTCTCCGAACTATTCAACATGATTTTTCATATGATTAGATGCACTTGAATCAACATACCATACATCATCATGTATTTCCTTTCTTGTAATAGCATTCATTACATGGTGCATAACGAACATACACTCATTTTTGTCTTTATTCTATTGCAAAGACGATGCATAGATTCATTGTTGTAATTTACCACTACATATATAATCCTTCTTAGCATAACAATAGACTGCAATATGACCTATTTTGTCACAATAATGAAAAATAATAATAGAATTGCTAGAACCTCTATTCTTTCATCCACCTCTTCCTCTAGAGCTCCCCTTACCTCTAAATTTTTCAAGGCCTCTTGAAACTTGCATTTTGCCAAATTATTAATTTAACTCGTTTTGCTAGTTATTAGTAGCATGTCCCATACCATAGCCTTTGCCATGTCCCCTTCATGAACTTGACTAAAATGCTTGGACCTATTCACCACTTCTTTTAGATGATTCACCCTGCATGTTGATCTCTTTAGTGATCACATGAGAGATAACAACTCATCAAAATCTTGGAAAAAGCTTCCGTACATATAGAGAAGTGACAAATGATTTCCAAGTCTTCTCATTATTAAGTCCTCCCAAAGTAGATGAAACCAAAGCATTATCATTAGGCATTGCATCGATCTCACTGTCAAGGCATACGTAGTGCTCCTCACCTTCAAAACATACTCATTGACATGCATTATCCCTTTCTTCAAAGTATTCAACTCTTGCTTGAGTTGAATCTTCCGTGCCTTTATATGTACTGGCAGTATGTTGTTAAAAATTGTCCAAGTTGCATGTGAAGTTTTTGCATTTTCGATATGCCTCAGCATAGTATTATCAATAAATGTAGATAGCCAGTACATCATCTTTTTGTCTTTTGCATTTCATTCTTTCCTCCATGCCTTTAATTTATCTATAGTCAGAGGGTTACTCAACTTTGGTTGCTTTTCTTCACCTAAAATGAACTCATAAAGGCTTTTTGCAATAAGAAATTTCGTCACACAAAACTTCCATCATGGGTACTTATTCTTGTCCAGCTTCTCAATGGATGATGAGGTTTTCACTATTCTTTGCCATCATCAGAGGATTGATACAAAACATCAAGTAAGTCTTCTATAACCTTTCATAATAAGTGCATAGCAATACACCAAGCAACCTTTGCATTGATTGCTCAATAGTACATGTAATCTGTAACCTATTTGTAGATAAAACTTATGTTTTCTTCTTCGAAAACACCTCAATACTTATAGATTCAAAATCTGTAAAGTGTGTACCCACGACATAGTAAAAAATGCACTATACCCTGATCCACAATCTTGTGGGTCTAAAAGAGGCTTGAAACGGCCTTAGGTGGCCAAAAAAGTAGCGAAAAATCCTAAAGTGTATATATTTAGAATATACAATGCATTGGTCATACACCAAATCTCACAGCAATGTGAGATTTTTACTCTGCCCCGACTCGAGGTGTCTCCATTGGCACTATCCAAGAGAAAGAGTGAAATAATAGAAGAGCTTCTTACCTATTGCTTCTTTGCTCGAATCCTTGCTTCTTCTCCTTCACTTCAACCTTCAAAACCAGTGTCTCTTAGTGACACTACGTTGATATGTTGAGAGATATGCATGTGAACCCTATGTATGCAAGGATGGATAAGGTTAGTTGGGTATGAAAGAACAGGAGGATAGGGGAAAACCCTAACCCTATCCATCCAAAGGTTATTTAAATTGTAGTATGCTAAAATGATTAGTATAAGGAAAATCAAAAAATAATAGTGATTATTGACAAATAAATGCATAAAAATAAGAAAAATTAGGGAAAAATAGAAATACACTTCATGGAAATAAGAAAAAATATAATGAGTGTTTGTGAATGTATGGTAGTGGTGGAGCATGAGGTTTAGCCTCAGTTTTCTCTATCTTTTTGTCAAAGTATATGATTTATTGCTTTTTATACATCAAAACATGACAAAATGAACCCCTACACCTATGCAACAGAAGCACTTCCTAAATGTGGGGGTGGGGTGTTTGAATGATGCGATTTGAGTGTTGTTTATTGTTGATTTTACTTATGCATATCATGATATAGAGTTCGTTGTATTTTAATTAAGAGGATAGTAGCATGAGCATTGTCTCGGTGCTATCCTTACATCGTCGCAACGAGTTAGTAAATGACCATCGGAAAGCTTGGTTGTGCATGACACATTTCTGATTGAAAGTTATGTTTGAGAACATTAGGATCATCCACTTTTGCATGTGTATATCAACCATGGTATCAGAATACAAAGAATTGGATCCATAGCACTTGTTTTCCGTTATAATGACCTACGCTTGAGTGTATGAGACAACCTAATCTATAGGCTAGTTGATCGGTCTTTAGGAATTGTTTGGTAAGGACACATGGTATCTCTTGAAATACATTCAAAATGAAAGAGTGAAGCTTGTATCGTGTGTACTTTATGTTGGAGCGACGCATCTTGGGGCCAATCCCCGAGGTGTAAGAGAGTCACAGTGGAGTCGCAGCAGTCATCCGAGAGGTGCTTCCCTATGTTTGTGGTACAAGATATTATGCTTATATCTTATGAGATCTCCCTCTGAGGAGAAGGGATAGTAAACATTGGACTATGACCTAATACAAACGCAGAATCGACATTAGCATTTAGTGTAGAGTGAGTCTTAGACGCTCCTGGCTACGGGGCCCAGTGGTGGGGTTGTCTGTTGTGTACATGAGGTCTGGCTCTAGTGTCATAGCTAGTGCCGGCCCATTAAAAGTCACATCAATGGTGCATCTGCCGCGAGCTGCCAATAAGTGGTGGTTCCAAATCTAGGGTTTCTAGGGACCAAATAGTTGGTTTATGTTCTCTCATAAGAACTGTCAAGCCGAAATACAAAAAGAGGAATGTGCTAAGAGGGTTAGACGACGTTTGGATATTCTAAGGCTCAATTCTCCTCAAAGAAGCAGCCCACTATGCATAAGCGGTAGTGGTTCTAATAACTTAAGTGTCACAAACAGCCCTTTGAGTGCAAGTGAAAGTCTTAGTACTTCCCTTCTTCTAGTCAATCAATGCACTTCAAGTGGGGGTGTAGTTTTACGTACACAAACTCCTGTTGTCAATCCGGTTTTAGCCATGGCACAACCCACTGCAATTCTTGCAAGGACACTGGATTTACTGGCATTAGGAGCACCTTTGCCCATCTTCCATGGGTTATGTGGAGCTTTCGCTCAACCGCCAAGACCCACGGACCGCTTATTGTTTCAAGCGTTCCAAGCCGAGCACTAATGGCTACCTCTCACATAGCCAATGCGCCATCCATATCTACAGGTCTAGTGAGCTTACCTCCGTGCCATTCAAGTTACCTCCTCTCCCGCGCACTCCGGTAGCTCCACGATCCAAGTGCAAGCTTCAAGCAAGCTCCATCCTCAAGCTCCACGCTCCAAGCTCCATTGCCGCGAGCAAGACAAGAGAAGAGAAGAGAAGAGAAGAAGAGAGGAGAAGATGGAGAGCTTCTCTCCTCGGTCCCTCACCCTCACACACTCACTCCCTCACACTCTCACACTCCCTCTCTCAAGCACAAGCTCAAGCAAGCAAGAACAAGAAGAAGAAGAAGAAGAAGAGAGCTACTTTTGGCCACACACAAAAATGAGCTTCTCATTCACTTTTCAACTTTATATACAAAACCCTAAATCCCTTTTGGGCAGTCATCCCCTTTTCCCCTTTTTACATGGCCGGCCATAGCTTAGGCCCTTTTTCCCATTGCCCTTCTATCTTCCTAGTTTTCTTTCCACCGCCCGTCTACATTTACAAATTGCATGGGTGAGAGCCCGACGCTCCTTGAATTAAACCATGATGCGCTTGCGCTCTTTTACAAAAGTTTTGACTTGTGCTTTTCCTTGTGCGCCTTTCTCCCTTATTTAGGACTCTTCTCCTTGTGCGTCTTTGTCTTCTGTTTTCTCTTTGCCTTGGCCTTTGTCTTTGTCTTCTGCTTTAGCTTTTCCAAATTTTCCAACTTCGTTCGTTTGAGGGTTAACATTACCCCCTTCCTAGACGAGTGCCAGTCCCATGGCACTCACTGTCGTAGGTAGCAAGCGTTTAGCATGCACTGAAGACGTGGGTGACAAGGACGCCTGTGGTTTTTGTGGAGGAGTGTTGGTGCTGGTGTGAAAGAAGGTCCTGGGGGCCTGTTGGTGGCCAAGGTGGCTGGTGGAAGGGTTGTTGGAGTTGGTGGTAGGGCTGTTCTGTGTTGGGGATTGCATTGATGGCCAGCATAAGTGTAGGTTTGTTGGGGATTCTGCACATGACGATTCTTTGCGGGCTTGTCGGATGGTGAGGAATAAGCATTCAAAGTTGGGTGTCGCTAAAAAGCGATTGAAATTTCGTTGGAGGCTTCAATACCTGCAAGTTGAAAACCTCTCGTGTGGTCTCTCCCTAAGGGGTAGTGCTAGTCTTCTTATCGTGCACAAGACATATTTGATTAGTTTGGGAGACAGGTCGAACCCTAAGCAAGCTGAGAGTATTGTCCTGCACTTGAGGACCCAAACTGTGTATATACTTTGGTGCAGATACTATGTAAGTGCTCGTGCATACTTAGATATTACGTAGTTAGAAGACTGTGGGCTAGTTTCTCGTAACAATGTGTGGATGAAGCAAAGTTGTCCATGAGACATCCTTTGCATTGTGACTACACGACGTAGCATAATTGAATACAAGGACACCGCACTTTCGGTAAGCTGGAAGCTATTGGACTTGCTTGATGAGGACGGTGTAATTTTCATGGCTAATCGTGCGGTGCTTACTACCACTGATTGCAATGGTACTAAGGCAGAGTGCAAGGTTGAATTGTGCAAGTGGGTCAGGGTGACAGGTCTAACCATAGGCGAGAAAGCTCCCTAGGTATGTCCTGCCCTTGATGTGCCCTGAACAATTGTGGGTGGGGACTAGGGACGGAGCCAGTCGATCAAGGTCACTGGACGTACCTAATTTGAGGACCCCTAGGTGCTATGCTGTGATTGTGGGTGCTTCTTTTCGTTCGTTTCTTTTCTTTGTTTTTTTTTTTGCTTTTTCTTGGGCTTTTTTCTTTCTTTCTTTCTTTCTTTCTCTTCTCTTTTTTTTTTTTGACTTGCCTGAGTACAACCATTGCAATATGTTGAGGCTATTAGCCTTTCAGTGGGTTGGAAAATGTCAAGCTTCGAAGGCTGAAGAAATGGATATTACAGTGATGATTGTGCCCTAGCCTCGTTGTTAGAGAAGCAGTTGTTGAGATGGGGAGATACACTTGAGATATTGCAAACCTCCTTGCGACACACGCGATGTTGGTACAATTGAGGTAACGACTGCCGTGAGCCAACTATAGAGCTTGACCCAGAAAGGGAGCGTGGCCCATGAATGTGCGTTGGGCCATGCGATGTGGGTGGTCAGCAAGTGTGATTTTTTCTTTCGGCAGCGTGGCTTTGTCGCGGTTCTTTGTGGGGTCAATGGTCTTGCGGTGATCGGGTGTTGAACACTTTCGCACAAGGACCTGTATTATCCTACATCCACTTGTCACTTCGTGAGAGTATATGCTCGCTTGTGTTAAGTGCATTGAACAAATGCAATCATGATAAGACATAATTTTTTAGAATTCTATGATGTCTATTGGGATGCCTATTTCATTGCTTGTTAAGGTCGCATATATTAACGAGAAGTAACGGGAATGTGTACAAGTGGGGATCTTGCCCCTTTACTCATAAAAAACAAAATGTTCTGGCATGCTGACTTTTCGAGCTACTTGTACATCATAGGGGTTTAGTCGATAGGTACGAGGCGGGGTGAGTCCGGTTGGCTAGGCGACCGGGGCGGTGCTAGTGTGGGGCTCCTGTGAGGCTGGGCAGGGAACATGTCGACCGGGGCATGAATGGTGTAGTCCCGTGTCGCTACCGTTTCCAGAATGTCTTTAAACAATTCATTAAATTCTGCCCTATCCCTGGCTGCCTTGTCACTTCGTGAACACCTGGAGCCCGAGCGTGCATTGGGGGTCTGGCAACTGGCGTTGCCACATTTTGTGTGCCTCCCTGAGCGTCCGCTCCCCTGGCCTACGGATTCTTCGACCTTTGTCCGGGGCAGTGTCGCTTGGGGCCGCGTTTCTTGGCATACCTTTTAAGAGTGGGCACGTAGCGCACTGGCGGAGGGGCGTGTACTGCATGTTCTCGTCGGCTGCTGCAGAGAGCATCCTTGCAAGCTAGCTGCCCTTGGTTCTCCATGTTTTCCTCGCAGGGGGCCTGTAAGATGCGAATCAAGGATTAGGATTTGTCACATGATAAGACCATTCATATGTAAGGGATTATAGTGCAGATTATCAAGTGCATAGGACGAGAAGGGGAGGGGTGGGGCATGCAGTGCTTGTTGCAGAGGGATGGCCCTCGTGATGTATATTTAGCCTCCTGCCATTAGCAGAACGTCAGCTGGTGGTCATGAATTTAGGCAAGGCTCAACCTTGGAAGGATAGATCGGAAAGGGAAGAAGGTGTATATAAAAGAGGCTGCATCCTATCTACACCATCAGAGTTGTTGGTCAAGGCTTCCTATGGCGGTAATGTGGGTTGCATGCCCTTCACTTGGAGGTGGGGATGGTCACACAGCTTTTAAATGCATGATGAGAGGAGGACCTGAGGAGCTTAGCTTGTCAAACCCTACCCTTCTCCCTGCGCTTAACTATCATTACTTGTGTGTATTGATATTGTCTATATAGGGTCACACAAAAACCATTGTTTATTTATATACATATTTACGAATCCATGTCACTTCACGAGGATAAAAGCCAATTGTAGAACTCTGGATTGTACTGGAGTGTGGCGCACGCATCTAGTACTCGTGGCAGCTTACTCAATACCGATAGGTATTTTGCAACATCGAGTAGCATGGAACCTTGTCCGAGTCTACTGGCAACATGTAGCTCCTCCTCAATGAGAACCTTATCAACCAAAGAGTTCTCTTGCTGAGTTCCAGCTAAGTTTGTACCCCGAATGGCAGTTAGCACTCGAAAGGAAGTTGGCGCCACATAGGTTGGGTCTCTTTGGGATCACCATTTGGCCAATCGCTCCTCAGAGACTGTCATGATCTGAGCCCCTAGTTCGTCCATTGCAACGCGGCCTTTGCACCAATGCTGCTCAAATTGGCTCTGGCCTGCTGACAGTCGCTTTAGTTGCTCTATGTCTACGAGGTTCGGTTGGCAGAGCACTTCATTAAAGGTGATAGTTAAGTGCAGTTCGTCAGCTTCCTCGTCAGAGATGAGTCGCATGCGTTCATGTAAGAGCTTGTTATAGTGCTCGTCAAGATGTTCCTGCTCTTCCCAGGATAAAGGGAAGGGCAAGTAATCTCCAAGCTGCTCCTTGGGGATTGTGCCCATGTCCGCAAGGACATAAACTCGTGCGAACACCTTGAGCTTAGTATCCAACTCAGTTAAGCATTCTACGACACTTCTATGTTCAACAAGGGCTTGCTCGGTTGCTATCTCATGCAAAGTTCTAAGGGTTTCCTTAGGCTTTAGCATAGCTAGGGGCTCATGCCTAGATGAGCAAGATTGGTCAACGCTAGGATTGCTCATGCTCTTGGGGTTTCCTTGTTTCTCTTGAGGCTTCGTTATTGCATCATGGTTCTCCTTGGGTGTGACTGGTGTGAATTCGTCACCCTATCGTGACAGTGTTGTATCCACTCTTGATTGGTCGATGCGAGTTCTATTGTCAATGGATTGAGTGTTGAAGGCAACTGTTGATGGCAACAGCTACTTTGATTTTTCAGAGCACACGGATGTCTCTGAGGTTTCATCGCTATTAGGAGAGACATCAATGGGTTCATTGGTGGACAGATTCGATGCTTTATTCCCCAGCTCTCCAGCGCTCTTGGTCTCAATGCTCTTGGGGTCCACAACCACCTATAGCTGCTGTTATTTTCGTTGTTTTCTCCTTTTTTTCTTGGTCAGTGAAGGTGCATAACTTAATGACTCAAGACCCTGAACTAGGTCAGCCGTTGATGTGCTTGGTTGGGCCTCAACTTTCCCCTTCTTTGGTGTGTCCTCATGGGACGTAGCTCCAACCTGTTGGACAGCCTTGCTAGGTTGGTTGGTCAGATGCACCATCTCCTTGGTCACATCTTTGAGAGATTTCTCGTCAAGCCTAGGCTTTAGTGCTTTGAAAGTGATGGAGTTATCAAGGACACTAGTTGCAGCACCTCCTCCCCAGGTGAACTGCTAAGGATACGTTCCGCAAGGGGCATTGTCACGGCCAAGGGCTGTGACTGCTGTGATCCCTAATTGGAAGTAGTAGCAGCTAATCCAGTGGGCTGGCTACTCTTGGTGGATTGCAGTGTCAAGTCCCTAGGGTAATCGGAAGTGGTCGTGTCTTTTGTTTCCATTTGAACATTCACCTGTGTAGATCGAGCATGAGTTGATCTAGTCACCTTAGGTTGCATAGGCATATCCTTGGGCTGAGAGCTACAGATGGTGCCATGTCCCACCTCTTGGACATCTGGAAGCTTAGATGGAGATGGAGATTGGGATTGAGCAGCCACCCTTGACGACTACTGTTGTGCTTCCTATGTCCGTTTGGCAAAAGAGGGTGTAGGAGATCTAGGACTCTTAGGTGGACTTGGCACTGGCTGAATGATTTGCTCAAGGCTATTAGATGATTGTGCCATTTGTTTTGTTGAGAAATTAGCCATCTCACAAGTATGGTGCCTCTGGTGCTCCTTATCCTCTTGGGGAATCAAAGGCTCTTTGGGCACTAACGATTTTTGTGCATGCTCAATGGCTACATATGACATCTATCTATTTAGCATGCTAGGATGAGGCTCTTTCCTTCGAACAATCATGTCTGGTTTCTTGCCTCGAGACCTAGAGTTTCTCTTAGATTTCCTCCTGTGCTTCATTGCTTTTGATGCACTATGGCCTTCAGTTGATAGAGGTGGTTTAGCAGGGGATTTTGGTACCCAAATCCATCGGTTACCTGCGTAGTACCCTTGAGCACGTAGCAACGCTTTGGATATCCATCGCGGCGTTGTGCTGACCCTCCATAGATGCCTGCGTCTATAAGGCTTGGGCTTCTTTTGGGGTCTTCTACGATATTTGTAAGTCCCAAGCCCGTCCTTGGCATTGTCTCTTGACCTTCTTGTTTCAGGCCTGGCCTCACTCACTGGTTCTCGTTGTTCGACCTGTGCTTGTATCAGTTTTTCCAACAAGTCCTTGCTCTCGTTAGTAGGCTTGACTGTTACGTCAGCACCTTCCTTTCCTTTCCCTCGAGGTTTGATGAGGTCACCCTTGCTAAAGGTTGTGACTATCCTCACACCCGGTAGTGTCAGGTGTATCCTCTGTGCTACATAGTCGGCCTCACACTTGGTCGCCCTTTTGAAGGGTCTTCCTAGGAGGTTTTCTTTCCTACAGCTAGCACTGTTTGGAGGAACATGAAATAGGATAGGCAACCTTTCCGTCTCAATTGTCGCAAGGATTTTGCACTTCCCTATGAGTGCTTGTGGGTGTCCGCCATAAGGGCTAAGAGTTGCACTAGTCGGTGTGAGCTCTGGTTGGCCTAGTAGGATCCATGACTCATAGGTCAAGATGTTAAAATCTGCTCCTTCATCAATCAGAGCATCAATAGTATGCTCTCTTTTTGCGGTGAGTTTGACCCTAAGATAAGCAGGTGTACTATGTCTTCATCTTCTGGGTCCTGGCTTCTTGTAAACTTAAGCCTTCTGGCAGATGCCCTTGAGTCCCCACTTGCATGACCAGACGTGGATTCTCCACCAATGTCTTGGGTTGTCTGTGCAGTGTTGCTCAAGGTACATCTCTCGTCAAGAGTGTCATGTCTAGTCATCCTCGCATTGATAGCTTGCTGATGTTGCATTCTGCTTTGACTAGACGCAGTTTGAACACAATGTACATGTGTTCTTGTGGTGTGGCCTTTTTGCCCTTGGTGGCTAGTTTGGCCCATTGACGTTCTAGGGTCTCTGTTTCTCTTTGTTCGGGTATGGGCTTGTGGTTGCTCTTTTGCAAGTGAGAATCCATGCTTGTGTAGAGCCATTACTACACTAGGGTCCAATTTGGAGAACCTGTCACAGCACGCGTTTTCTCTCCAACCTACTTGGGGGAGGTGCGAAGGGGGCAGAGCCCCCTCTACGGGGGTCCGGGGGGGGCAATCTCCCCCGGCCCGCAGGGCCGTTATGGTAAAAGCCATGCACAATTTGGAGGACCGTTTATAGCCAAATTTTGAACTACATGCTCTAAATTTTAGCCCAGTGATGGATCTGTGATGTGCCTTTAGCTCTACGTAGCCTTTGGGGTCAATCTCGGGGTTTAGATGTGTCAAAATTTGTGTTCTAGATACCTGTCCGATTTTGACAGTTTTCTGCCCGATTCTTAGATGTCCGATTTTTAGGAGTCCGATTATCAGAATCGGAAGTCCGATTCTAGGTGGTCCGATCGGCCCAGTGGTCCGATTTTGGTCACATCCGATTTTGGGAATCGGATCGGACAGGATGGTCCGAGTGGTCCGAGTCCGAGGTCCGAGTGGTCCGATTTCCAAAATCAGATGGGTTGGTCCGAGTGGTCCGAGTCCGAGTGTCCGAGTGGTCCGATTTCCAAAATGGGACGGGTTGATCCGAGTTGTCCGATCGGACAGGATGGTCTGAGTGGTTTGAGTCCGAGTGTCTGAGTGGTTTGATTTCCAAAATCGGACGGGTTGGTCCGATCAGACGGGTTGGTCCGAGTGGTCTGATCGGATAGGATGGTCCGAGCGTCCGATTATGGACTGGTCCGATTCTGGATGAGTCCGATTCTGGGACTCGGACGAGCTGGTCCGACTACGCGGTCAACGCCCCGCGAGTTGCATGCGATGCCTCTAGGCTAACGTCTATTACACCGAATCATCCAGCACCTTCTAGATAGGTGCAAGACACTACAAGGGAATGCCAAACATGCCTGGAATCACTGTGGTGCTCGAATCAAACGGCACTCCAAGAATCTGTGCCCCTATTTCCCTGTTTTAGCCTGTTATACAGCACCAGAAAACCCTACTGTTTGCTTCTTTTTCTTTGTTTTTTCCTATCCTAAATGCATATAAATCACAAAGCAATCACCTACACTACTCCAACATGCTTTTCCAAATCCAAAAAACCAAAAACCTACTTGCTCAGGAGATTGAATACCTCTTCAAACTCCCTCGCTTCCTACCTATCTACCTCAAGCACCGGTTCGGGGAAAACCCTACTCCAATGCTCGATTTGAAGCGCGCAAGTGCTCAAGGCTTGAATCCGTTGGTCCCGGAAAACGGAACCAAAATGTGGGAGCTTTCGCTCAACCGCCAAGACCCACGGACCGCTTATTGTTTCAAGCGTTCCAAGCCAAGCACTAATGGCTACCTCTCACATAGCCGATGCGCCATCCATATCTACGGGTGTAGTGAGCTTACCTCCGTGCCGTTCGAGTTACCTCCTCTCCCGCGCACTCCGGTAGCTCCACGATCCAAGTGCAAGCTTCAAGCAAGCTCCATCCTCAAGCTCCACACTCGAAGCTCCATTGCCACGAGCAAGACAAGACAAGAGAAGAGAAGAGAAGAAGAGAGGAGAAGATGGAGAGCTTCTCCTCCTCGGTCCCTCACCCTCACACACTCACTCCCTCACACTCTCACACTCCCTCTCTCAAGCACAAGCTCAAGCAAGCAAGAACAAGAAGAAGAAGAAGAAGAACATAGCTACTTTTGGCCACACACAAGAATGAGCTTCTCATTCACTTTTCAACTTTATATACAAAACCCTAAATCCCTTTTGGGCGGTCATCCCCTTTTCCCCTTTTTACATGGTCGGCCGTAGCCTAGGCCCTTTTTCCCATTGTCATTCTATCTTCCTAGCTTCCTTTCCACCACCTGTCTACATTTACAAATTGCACGGGTGAGAGCCCGACGCTCCTTGAATTAAACCATGATGCGCTTTCGCTCTTTTATAAAAGTTTTGACTTGTGCTTTTCCTTGTGCGCCTTTCTTCCTTATTTAGGACTCTTCTTCTTGTGCATCTTTGTCTTCCGTTTTCTCTTTGCCTTGGCCTTTGTCTTTGTCTTTTGCTTTAGCTTTTCCGGATTTTCCAACTTCGTTCGTTTGAGGGTTAACAGGTTAGCAGAAGAAGATGGGGAACTCCATATTAAGGAGTTTCAAACACTCATGTTCAACTATCGAATCCAAGATGAAGGACACCTAATGATGTTCTTCAATATGACATTAAAAGGAAGAGCAACAGTATGGTATCACGGTCTAGAGGCCAGAACCATAGCTAGCATTGACCAATTCTTCACATCCTTCCATAGAGAGTTTGCCCTTGAGAGAGCTGGACAGTATTGGTTGTGTATCTTGAATGTAACACGTCAAGAGCCAAATGGGAATGTCCAGGCCTATTCCAAGAAACTAAAGCAAGTTCTTCGCAAACTTAATACTTATATCCCCATTCCACCGACTGCACAGTTGCAATATTTCCTACATTGGATTAGATTAATATCCAGGTGCAGCTTAGTAGTGTTGCTTTGGCCGACATTGACATTGCTATTACCTAAGAAGGAGTAGAGTCATGCTTGCAAGTGGCTTATGCAACAAGGATAAATTGGAATGGTAATAATTTGGCATTGACCAACGGGAGTCAAGGGGACCCCATGTCAAATGTGAATGGCAGAGGGAGTATCATGCCAAATCTGCCTATGTTACCAACTCCTCCCAATAGTATGACTATGCCTATTGCTAGTCAGGCGGCCTCACTAAATAGTGGAGGCCAAACAATGAATCCTAATGTTGTCCCAATAGGTCAGCGACCAATTCCTAATCAAGTGGTTAGGCTGATGGGATGATAGACAGACTATTGCGGCTATGAGTCGAGTGCCTCTATTGTCCTTGGCGAAGTCAAGGGTATAATGAAGCACTACACTGACATGATCAGCGAACAGTATAGACAAATAGCCGTGGATGTCAATTTCCTTAAGAAGTAGCAGAATTTGATAGGAAGTCGATACCCTGAAGAGCGTGCCCCCTCAAGATTCAGCTGTAAGTGGTGCGGCAGCCAACATTTCCCTAGAATTTGTCTGAATGTCAAAAGCAATATTTGTGAAAAGTATGGCCACTTAGCTGCTACCTGTTGGAGTAATATCAGTTCTCTCCAACAAGGGAGTAAACAACCAAGTCCAATTAATCATCACGCACAAGGGAATAATCTCTAGCAAGATGAGGGACCAAGATAAATACTGCAATGAGGAAAGGCTATTGTAGAGGAGTTGCCTCATGGCAGTGGAGTCAGTCTTATTGAGGCCATATGTGTCAATGACTTTGAAACTTCTAATGTATGAGTCATAACACGAGGTCAAAAGACTAAAGTGGGTGACAAAGGAAATGTGAAACCTGTCGAGGGACACCCTAAGCAAGATGCTAGGGGAAAGCAAGTCCTGAATCCTGATATGGAAGGTGGATCTCTAAGCTTGTTGATAGTAAAGTTGATCCCAAGAAGGATAAAGGATTGCCAAGAAAGAAGGAAAAAGTTAAAAAAGAGACACCAAAGCCGATCCAAAGACCAAAGGAGACAATAGTTTGGCGAGAGAAGAGAACTTTGGCTAACTACCACGACTTTGATTTAGCAAGTTCTCTTTGCGAAATTAAACCAAACACGAATCTCCTGTAATTGATTAAATTGTCTCCAGGAGTACGCAAGGAATTCAACAAAATCTTGCATATCGAGTATATTGTAGAAACTTTGGGCATAGCACGAGTGAAAGAACATTGGTTCGATCATGCTGAAAAGCATTGCCCTAGGGTTCCAGCATATGTGGATGGAATATTAGTAGAGCATGCCATCGTGGACACTAGATCCTCCGTCAATATCATGAGTTCAGACGACTTGATGGAAATGCTAGGCCTAGAAATCCAAAAAGACGGCTCCACACTTCTTAGGATGGCTGATGATAATCTAAGGCTACCAGAAGGCTACATCACTAAAGTCCACGTTACCGTTGCAAGCGTGAAATGCTATCTGGACTTTAGGGTGATACGGTTTGCATGGCGTCCTAGTTATCGAGTTTTGCTAGGCAGGCCATGGATTTTACAAACGAACTGTCAAGTCGATATACCCACTGGTCGAATGATTCTGGGTAGAGGTGCCAATCGTGTAATAGTGGATGCTTACCCTAAGTCTCCTCAGAGTGAGAGAGCTCCTTTATCCTCTACTGAACTAGAAATAGTAGATGATCCATCTGGTACTGAGACGTCATCGAGCGATGGATCCAAAGAAGGGTCCACTACAGAGGACATTTATCAGATAACATTGAATGAGCCGATAGAGTCTCAAGATCGAATAAGAGATGCGGACGTTATTGAGTTGGACCTTGGTACACCTAATGATTCGTGGCCAATCAAATTAGGTTCCATACTTAGTTTGAAAGAGAGAGAGAGGACTATATGTCCCTGATTCAGGAGTTCCGTGGCATCTTCGCTTGGAGCTATGACAAACTTAGAGGCATTTCCCCCAGTCTGGCTATGCATACCATTCGTCTAAAGGAAGGAAGTTGGCTCGTACGTCAGAAATTAAGGCGAATGCCTTTTGAACTAAGGGATAGGCTATTTGAGGCGCTACAAAAGTTGTGAAAAGTGGGTTTGATCTTCCCTGTTCAGCATACTGAATGGTGTTCACCAATTGTGATTAGAAAGAAGAATAATAATCAAATCCGACTTTGTGTAGACTTTAGAGAGTTGAATAAATAGAATATTAAAGACTACTATGTGTCGCCATTTATTGACCAAATTTTGGATCAATTAGCGGGTAGGGAAATATATTCATTCATGGATTGCTTTGCGAGGCATAACCAAATGGTGATTGCTGAGCAAGACAAGCTGAAAACAACATTTATTACTATCTTTGGTACCTTTTCATACCATGTGATGGCATTTGGTTTATGTAATGCATCTAGTTCATAACAAAGAACAGCCGACGAGACCTTTGGTGACATCTTCCCAAAGGAGTTGAAAGTATTCATTGATGATCTAAGCACGAGAAAGGCAGTTGATTATTTTGCGGAAGTGTTTCAAGTGTTGCATACAATTTTGCATAGCTCTTAACCCACGGAAGTGCATCTTTGGAGTGCCTTATGGGCTATTGTTAGGTCATGTGGATAGTTTAGTAGGAACCACGACTGAGCCTGAAAAGATCAAGGTCATAGTCGCCATGAGTCCATCGTCATGTACTCCAAAGGAAGTGCATAGCTTTCTGTCATCAGTAGGAAATTATTGGAGGTTTATCAATGCCCTGGCAGAAAGAACGTTGCCATTGTAGAACCTGTTGTCCTTCAACTATCAATTTGCATGGAGTGATGCTTCCAAGATATCTTTTGATTATATGAAGCAAGATCTTGCCAAAGCACCTATTTTAAAGCACCTAAAAGGGGAAAAGTATTCTATATATTTTCAGCAGCAACAATGTATAGTATCAGTAGTTGTTTGGCCCAAATTTGGGAGGAAAAATGGTACCATCTGATTGCTTTTGCTAGTCAAAAGTTGGGCATATCAGAAATTAACTACACCTTTATGGAGAACTTGTGCATTGCGATGGTATTTACGACCAAAAAGTTCAAGCATTATATTCTTTATGAGAATGTGGTTTTTTATACAAAGATGGAAGGGCTTTGATTGTTTTGTTGAACAAGTTACAGTCGCCTGATCGTTTAGCAAAGTGGTTAATCACTTTGCAGGAGTTTGATTACGAGATCAAGAGCAAGTCATCTAAGCTACATGGCATTGTAGAATGTCTTGTGGATTTCAGAGAGCTAAAAGAGGTCTTGGTTGAAGGAAGTGACATGGAAACATTGTTTAAGATTGATACGACATCTATTCCCTCCTGGTATGCTGCTATAATGCACTATCTATCTACATGAGAAACTGGAGCTACTCTATCAAGATCCGAGAAGAGGAAAATTAAACAGCAAGCATTGAAATTTTCCTTGATCGCAGGAACACTATATCGATAGAGTGTTGACGATATCTATCACCGATGTGTGATGCCTGATGAGGTTCCATTTACCTTGGAGGAGTGCCATGACTCTGCTTGTGGGGGCACTTTGCGGGGCGGTTGATGGCACAAAAGGCTTTAAGAGCTGGATATTGGTGGCCGTCCATCTTCCAGGATTCATTTAGTATTTCAAGAGATGCGATAATTGTCAAAGACATGATAGTAGAGAGAATATGAAGCGCCCACTTACTCCGATTATGGCTACCCTTCCATTTGAGAAGTGGGGCATCGACTTTGTGGGTCCTATTACCCCATCATCTACTACTCAAAAGAGATACATTATAGTAGCCACTGATTACTTTACAAAGTGGTTAGAAGCACGGGCGATGAGGTAGGACAATGTAAAAGAGACTGCCAATTTCCTACTTGAGCAGATCATTTGCTGTTTTTGTCCACCAAAGGAAATAGTATCGGATCGTAGAACCCATTTTTTAAATAAGGTGATGAATGAAGCATGGAAAATTAAGCATAACAAGACGACCCCCTATAATTTGCAAGCAAATGGACAAGTTGAAAGTACCACTAAGCAGCTTATCCAAGATAGTCTCCGAAAAGAAATGGGACTGGGATACAAAATTATATGTGGCGGTGTGGGCGTATAATACGATGTTTAAACGAGCCACTGGTCACACCCCATTCAAATTAGTTTATGGGGAGGAGTGTGCCTTGCCCTTAGAAAATTGAGTTTCCAACCATTAGATTTGAAATCCATCATTCTTTGGGTGATGAGAATGCCCTATTTGAGTGTTTTACGACTATAGTCCATGTGGATGAGCTTAAATTGCAGAATCTGTTGCATCAGGAAGTAGCTAAGCATCAGATGAAGTGGTTGCATGTCTAAAAGCAAAGAAATATACCTTTAAGAAATGACAGTTAGTTCTATATTACGATGCATGTAGGGAGCTATTTTGCGGGAAGCTAGAACCTTGATGGGATGGCCCTTACAAGGTAGTTAGAATAGGTAAAAATAAGTCCACGGCTTTACTGGCTGATCTACAGGGAGTGGAATTTAAAAAAGATTAAACCTTATCATTTTTTAGTATGCTAACGCGCTAGATGCATTGCAGGTCCATGTTGGGGCTGATTTGAGACCTACAGGAGAGCTTAAATTGGTTGATGGGGTGATTAATCCCTTATTTGGAGCACCCATATCTAGAGCAAAGGTATCATTAGGGGAAGCTTATCTAGTGTAGCAAAGGATACAAAGTGATTGAGCAAGAAGACGGTACCTTTGTGTGGGAGATCAAAAGTTTCTACCATCACTACTTACAAATTTTAACAAGCATCCTGGTTGAGTTTAATGATGGAGGTGGGATGGAGCCATCAGTTCATCCTCTAAATATGTTGAATTTTGACTATCATAATTATGAATAGGGGAGTCCTTGATGACTGGCTGTGTAAACCCATTGTGGATGTACACATTATACTTTGATGGACCATCTAGGGGCCCAGTGGCCATAAAGATTAACTGCTCCCTGACACACACGGGCAATAGCAGCCCAAATAGCATAGATGCCATACAACAGAGAAGCAAGACAGCCATAACTATAAATCCCAAGCACTATCCAAGTCCATTGATCAATAAATATCCTGCATATCAAATGCAAACGAGCAATCACAATTCAATAGAAAACTGCCAATACAAGGGAGCAGTCACTGCTCAATACATGTAAGTGCATCCAAGTAATAGCCAAGATCCATAATTAGAGCATCAAATCCCATATAGCATCCAAGGTCGTAACGAAAAAAGCCAAGTCGTAACGGAAAAATCCAAGTCAATGTCCAACTACTCAAGGGAATACTCAAATGAGTGTTGAGATGAGGTTCAAACAACTACCATCATCCACAACCAACCAAAAGCATTCACCAAGACATCATAACCCGCACTGAGTAGCCTAGGCATAAACCATGTCATGATAGTGGAATTCCTGCTGCAAGGAAGTGACAGTGAACCATAAAATCGAGCTCTTATCTCAGCTCAAAACAATTTTGGAGCATAGAAAAACCATGTGGCATCATCCAAATGCGTAAATACATCAACCCAAGTAGCCGGGAGCACCCCGTACGCAATAGGCATAGCCTAGCAAATCATTAAATAGCTTCAGCCCTGAAGTTTCCAGCAGCATATAACGTCTGTAAACTGAGAAAATCAGTGCTCAATCTAAGCTCAAATCCATAGGCAAACCATAGGCATACATTCAGTATGTATAGGCACCAACCGGGCATAATTGGGCATCAAATGCCAAGACCTGCAAGCATAAAATTGAAGTAACAGGTGGCTGCCCTATTTTGGACAAATCTGGAACTGCTCAAAATAGTCAATGGCTGAGCTAAATCAGCTCCAAATACGTCTTACATAAGAGGCATAACATCCACAAGTGATCCGGTATCAATAGACATCAGTAGAAGCATCACATAAGCCATAGGCAAATAAGTACATGCTGTCTCAGACCTGAAATCTGTTGCAGATTAAAGTAGATGGAAGACAAAAGGAAGTATTGATATCATAAGTGCCTTCACAAGGAGACACTCCCACACTCATGATGTTAAGCTCATGTATACCCATTTCAACAATATCATTACATCACTATCTATAGCATGGGTCAAAGTAGAGGGTGTGAATATCTTTCTTAAGTGAGTTGAATAGGATAGGGAAGTAGATTTGCATGTACACCTATGTATAACCACTCTATCATAATAATATATCTAGCCATCATCATTGCACATAATGAATGTAGAAAATTGAAGTACCCAATAAGTATAAACTCTCTACAAGCAAGAATAAATCTTGTTTACTATAACCCTCCAAGCTTACAAATTCTAGTCTCTAAAATACTAACTCCTTTCTTACATTCTAAATAACATTTATCTTAAATTGGATTATGCTAATCTAACCAATAAGAATGAATATGAATGATCATTAATAGTTATAAGCCTAAGAATTATTCAAAATTTAAATATGTCATTTATCATAAACTTTGAAAATACCTTAGCTAGAAAAAATAATCCTCATATTTCTATTAATTTGCATTACATTGATTAAGATGTGGGCCAAGCAAAGAAAAACAAAAATTTATCAATTACATTTACAAACACTAATATTCAAAGAGTATATACTAAAAGTGTTCAAAATGATTAATGCATAAGACCTTTTATTGTTGCATGAGAGATGACTGTAATCTATACTTGCATGAGTTCAAGATTACCATTAGCCACATCTAACATTAGACCATGATTGAGATAATGTGACGATAATAACAGTAGGAACGAAAAGGTGTCATGAATTGTGTGGTGGGTGGCTTACTTGAGCTTTTACATCAAACATATGCAATACATGGAAGGAGAGAAGCTCATTCAAGAATACGAGAAGAGAGATGGAGACCAAAACATTTTCTTGTTGTTTTTTCTTTCTTCTTTCTTAAGCAATACAATGTACACATAGTATAGATAAGAGATAATATAAAGATAAGTGGCCTACTAAGTCAAACAATGCACACTTGACTATACTAATCAAATGACACTATAACTATCGTAGCTATAGGTAGGTGCAATTAGCCAAATACAATGAGTTAGCAACATCATAATGATCATTGACATGCTAAGTGTAGAGTGCATACCCATCTAACTAGGTGGTCCATCATAAATGTTCACACATATTGAGGTTGTCATCTCAACATTGCCCCACAAGTTTGCAACTCTAGGCAAGCTTTGAAATCTTTGAAGCTTCTTTGCACCCAATGACTTTGTAATAATATCAATTATTTGATCATGTGTAATGACATACCCTAAGTTGATCTCATCTACAAGTATCTTCTCTCTTATAAACTGATAATGCATATCAATATGTAGGTTTAAGTAAATGATTTTATCATAATGCTTTGTTGTTGAAGACTTAAACAACTCTTCAAAAATGAACAAAGCATCAAAGTGACTCAACCCACTCTTTTGAAAATGTATGACACTAATACATCTAGCTACACTTTCAAGCTTTTTCTTAATAAGTGTATCCATCAAATCCATATATTTTGCATGGAAGACATGAGTAATAAAGTTAGGGTCGTCATGTGCCGATTGCCCATGCAACATTGTTTGTTGAATCTCTCTAGCCAATTTGGATTGCATGTAAAAATTATAAAAAATTTGGGCTTTCCCTTATCACACATAATTCCTGTAGTGTTCTCATACAATTGATGCATGAACCTCGAACCACCAGTGAAAGAGGAAGCAAGAACAATTCTCTTACCAACATTTACTCCCATGACACAAATATCAACATTGTTTGCACCATACACCATGTTTGCCAAACCTTGATAAATTTTTGCATACAAAGTTTGTTAATTTTGATGACACCATGCAAGGTTGCATTGCTCGATGCTACAGTACACATCCACCATGAATTGTTGCAACATCATTTCTCCTCTCAGAAGGCAGGCATTTGAGTCATTGTACACTTGAAGATGGTACACATAGACCTACATCTGCATGAATCGTTCAGGTATGAAGCCATACATCACTTGCAATCAATTTTCTAGTTCATGCTCTATATCATACACATATAGTTCCACCAATCAAGGTCTCGATTTGTGCTTGGTTCCTAGAAACATTGGACCAATGCAACGAACATTGAACCATATACGAGAAAAGTATATCCATTTCTACTAGTACCTATAAGCTCAACTACATGTGCCTTTTCAAAGCAAGTCTTCATGTTTCCCCCAAGCTTTTTTTTTAGAGCTACCATTGTTGTCATGACCAAGAACTTTCAAGATCTCTAATCCTTCTCTTCAAGGACTTCAAATGGAACAATCAATGGCTTCCCTAGCAATGAGCACTTGATTGAGTAGCATATTGGTTGGTTTTTCTCCTATGGTACCCTCCAGGAAGGCCCCACATTTTGTGGCGCATTTCATGTTGTATGGATTGATGAACCAAGATCTCAACTCCTTTAAAACCTCTACAATCTCAGCCCCTAGGAACTTCTTTCTTGGCCAAGTTGGATGCGTTTGAAGACATGGAGCTCCAAATGCAAATATTCTTCATGGGTGGCCTTGAAAGCTTCACCTAGAGATTTCCATTCTTGAAGAAGAAGCTCGACCAAGCTCATGGGAGCCTCAACCATTAGTGCATGCCTCAAATAATTGAGGATTATGACTCATTGAAGGCATCTTGCTTCCTCAGGCTGAATTGATGGAGGATTTGGGCCTCTTGATCGATTAAGATTTATCCCATCTACTCTAAGCACTGAAGAAGTATGCTGCTTAAATCCTAACCTCTCATTTTAATCCATTTTTTGAGCTAAATATACTTTTTTGAGAGATTTAAGGGTTGTATGTTGCCTTGTACTTGAAGTCTTTCATTGAGTGCATGTTGTCCACCTCTGAAATCAATAGCTTAAGTGCCTTTACTACTGCACGAGGAATGAAAGTAACCATGAGAAATTGGATCGTTTGGTTGATGATTACCCGTAATATCCCTTTGTGGTGTATCTATTGAATTGATTCAAAAGAAATTATTGAGCCACTGTAAAAGGGTAAGTTGGCATCTAGTGAGTCACTGGACTAATAAGGTAAGCCACTTTCCTACACCCAAATCATTGTTCATTCCTTGAATTTCATGAAAAGACCCAATGATTCTTTTCCTACATGCATTTCATGTTGGTTGATTGATTAAAAATGTCTGCCATGTATACTCTAGTCAAGGAAAAAGACCAATGCCAAGCAAGGTGGTAAGCCAAAAGAGAGATGGCCCTCCCTTACTACTTAAAGACTCTAAAGGGGTGCATCACCTACCACCTTGGGAAAAACTTTGTCTGCCTCTCGGTGATCCAAAGATCAATACTTGTATGTAGATGCAAATATACTCTATGATTACTTCATTCATGATGACAAATACCTAAATATGAGGCACATATATTGACAAAGATGTTTATATATAGCACTTGACATGTATGCAGTCAATGAGAGATATATGGCACCGAGACCTTCATATGTAGTGTTTGCAAAGTAAATCGATATTTGGATGTACTTGGGATCATACTCAGTATGTAACGTATACTAGACACCATGATTCTTAGGTTTGTTAGCCCTTGAGTCACTCAAATAGTGAAAAATTGGGCCAAGATAGGTAGTGTTCTAGTTGCAAGAATCTCGAGGACATAGTCACAAAAAGTTTACTATAGTAAATTATGTAGTAGATATGGGAGGAAACCTTATAAATCACTTTGAATATGGCATTATCCCTTCAATTTGAATTTAGAAATCTCCACGATCAAAGTTATGGCCTAGGATATATCACCCTTTTTGTGTATAGAGGTCACCATGACAAGGTGCAAACCGCTCTAGGATAAGTCACTGATTCAATTATAGAATCATCTAATTTTTTTTTCATAAACATTATATCTCATCTTGAAGACGGTGTCTTTTCCTTAGATTTGAATAGAAAATCTCCCCAATCAAAGTTATCTACCAAAAGTTCGGCCCATTTTACTAACAGTGGATATTATGGATTGCACTAAGATGGCAAGGCATAAAGGCAAAGGCAAGGCCCGAGATGAGGTCTAGATGGATATTAGAGACTCTAGGGCATAAATTAATGATGAACCTAGCTCTATGCAAGATTATAATGGTGACATGTAAGAGGAGGTGTGTGATATGGACCCTTATAGTATGCTCAATCACACTCTATGTCAACATGAGCTTCGTCATATGGAGAGGCACAATGACATGGTTGTCAATCATCATCATATACTCTCTAAAATTGGCCTAGTGATTAAGAAAATGGCCGTCTCAAAATGTAGGAATCAATAGAAATTGGGGCATCTCACCACTCTTGTAGCCTAGTTAGCCACCACTTTGGTACAAGAGAAGGAAAATGAGTCTTATTACAAGTCCCAATGGCCTCCACCATTGGAGCCTATATATTGCCCCCTCAAAAGTGACTAAGAATTTAGCATTGAAAGCCTTATTAGAAGAGTATAAATATTTATTTTAGATGCCTACAACCCTTCCCCCTAAGAGATAAGTGGATCACCCAATTGATCTAGAGCCCCATTCTAAGCAAGTGAATAAGCCACCTTATAGACTCTCCAAGTGTGAATGCGTAGAAGCTGCAAAGCAATTCAAGGAGTTACTTGAAATGGGGTTTATTGAGCCAAGTTCCTCACCTTATGCATCCTCAGATCTTGCTAGTCAAGAAGAAATATGGCTCTTTATGCATGTGCATTGACTATAGGGACTTGAATAAGATCACAGTCTCAATAACCAATATTGTATCTCCAGGATTGATGACTTGTTGGATGAGTTGATAGGAGCATAATATTTCATTAAGATTTTTTAATGCTCTAGCTATCATCAAATATGTATTCTCTAGGATGATGAAGTCAAAATGGCATTTGGGATTGATCATAGGCCCTACCATTTCCTAGTGATTCCCTTTGGGTTAACTAACGCCCTTGGCACATTCTAAAGCCTCGTGAATAAAATCCTACATCCCTTCCTTTTCAAGTTTATGCTCATATTTTTAGATGACATTTTTATTTACAACAAATTACGAGAAAAGAACTTAGCACAGGGCATAGGCTATTTGCTAGGGGAAGTAAGTGTATCTTCATGCAGTCATTAGTGGAGTAGTTGGGGTACATTGTTAGTGAAAATGGCATATAGTTGACCCCAAAAAGATGCAATATGGAAAAGACTAGCCCACACCATATAGTACCACTTTCTTACATGGTTTCCTTGGTCTATCCTCCTTTTATAAACGATTCATCAAACATTATGCCACAATTGCAGCAGCCTTCACAGATCAGTTAAAGAAGTCCTTTTTTGGGGATGCTATTGTTGTTTGTAGCTTTAACTAACTTAAGGAAATTCTTTCTTCAACCCCCATCCTCATATGCCATGACTTTTTAAAAGAGTTCACCATTCAATGTGATACTAGTGGTAGAGGTATAGGTGATGTCTTGATACAAGAACATGGTGTCATTGCTTTTGAGAGTTGTAAGCTTGATGAAAAGGACATGGAGATGAATTTTTATTACCAATAGATGTTGGCCATCCTTCATGGTGTTAAGAAATGGCACCATTACCTCTATGGCAGCCAATTTAGAGTGAAGAGTGACCATCGAGTCCTCTAGTTCTTCTTGACTCAATCTATTTCAACTCCTAAGCAGAGGATATGGGTGGCAACTTTACAAAACTATGATTTTGATATCTCTCATACTAGGGGCAAATACAATGTAGTGGATTGATTTACTGTTGTCACAAATGTGGACATGCAAAGTGTCATCCATATCAGAGTTGCATAGAGATTGGATTCAGGAGCTCCAAGAGGCCTACTTGCTGAGTGAGGAATTTAGCCATATATTTCAAAAACTACAATATGCGGTAATGGAAAAGAACTCACAATTATTTGCTCAAGAATAGACTCATATGGTTCCATAGCAAGATTGTCGTCCCCTTGTTAACCCCAATATGAAGAAAGAAAAAGGAAATAAAAAAGACGCAGGGAAAAGGCGGAAAAAAGGTAGCCCGACTGAAGAAAGAAGAGGAGAAAAGGCCAAAAGCACAAGGGCAACCTTAAAAGTCCAAGGCAAATGCAAAAGGGGAAAGGTGAATTTTAAAATACAAAGGCGCACCCTGAAATCTTGTAAAAGAGTGCTAGGCTCTCTCCTGTGCAAATTGTAAAGATAGACAAGCAGTGGAGAAGAAGCAAGAAGGATAGGAAGGAAATAGGAAAAGAGGACCTAGGCCAATGGCCGGTCATGTAAAAAGGGGATGACCGCCCAAGGAGGAGTAGGGCATGTATAAAAGCCAAAAAGTGGAATGAGAAGCTCATTCTTGTGTGTGGCCAAAAGTAGCTCTCTTCTTCTTATTCTTCTTCTTCTTCTTGCTTGCTTGAGCTTGTGCTTGAGAGAGGGAGTGTGAGAGTGTGAGGGAGTGAGTGTGTGAGGGTGAGGGACCGTAGGGTGGAGAAGCTCTCCATCTTCTCCTCTCTTCTTCTCTTCTCTTCTCTTCTCTTATCTTGCTCGCGGTGATGGAGCTTGGAGCTTGGAGCGGGAGGATCGAGCTTGCTTAAAGCTTGCACTTGGATCGTGGAGCTACCGGAGTTTGTGGGAGAGGAGGCAACTCGATCGGCATGAAGGTAAGCTCACTACACCCGGTAGGCATGAGAGCGCATCGGCTATGTGAGAGGTAGCCATTAGCATTCGGCTTGAAACACTTGAAGCAATAAGCAGTCCGTGGGTCTTGGTGGTTGAGCGTGAGCTCCCACTACATTTTGGTTCCATTGCCGGGACCAACGGATTCAAGCCTTGAGTGCTTGCCCGCTCCACATCAAGCATTGAAGTAGGGTTTTCCTCAAACTGGTGCTTGAGATAGGTAGGAAGTGAGGGGGTTGAAGATGGTATTCGATCTCCTTGGCAATTAGGTTTTTTGCTTTTTTGAGGTTTATGTTGTGAGATGGAGTAGTGTGGGTATTTACTTTGTGATTTGGATGCATTAGAGTAGGAGAAAACAAAGAAAAACAAAGAAAATAAGCATTAGGGTTTCTACTATCAAAACAGGGAAAGAGGGTTTGATTTGCTTGCCGATTTGTACTTTGGAGGTTATTTGCTATTCCAGGGGTATAGAATCCTTCATTCATGTCTATTCTTGCATTCTGGAAGTTTGTGTGACCCCTCAAGACCAAAATCATAAAAAACGAAGCATTATTCATCAAATCTGCCAAAACTGCACCGCGTTCGACCTGTCCGAGTGATGGCCATTCTGGGCCGAACCCCACAATCGGCACTCGGCCCGGTTGACTCGGCCCAAAAACTCATTCGGCCCGGCCGGCTGACTCGACCCATTCACATTCGACCCTCAGCCCGGATAACTCAGCCCTAACATCGACTCAGCCCGTCCGAGCGATCCACTCGGCCCATTCGGCCCACTCGGCCCTCGGCCCACACCCATTCGGCCCTCAGCCCGGCCGACTCGGCCCTCGGCCGCGGCCGAATTTGGGACTCGGCCCAAAAACTGCAATTTTTCCAGAATTTCATTTTGGCCAGAAACTGAGTTGCCACCACAAAATAGACTCCAGAAATCATATAGAGTCAAAGGCACATCATAGATCTATCACTAGGCTAAAATCCATAGCAAATAGTTCAAAAATTAGCTACCAGAGGTCCTCCAAATCATACATGGTATTTACCGTAACGGCCCTTCGGGCCGGGGGGGATTGTCTCCCCTCCCCCCGAGCCCCCGTAGAGGCTCTGCCCCCTCTACACCTCCCCCGGTAGGCTGGAGAGAAAACGCGTGCCGCAACAGGTCCTCTGGATTAGGCCCTAGTGTAGTAATGGCTCTACACAAGCATAGATCTTCAATTGCAAAGCAGCAAATAGAAGCCCATACCCAAACAAAGACAAACAAAGACCCTAGAACCTCAACGGGCCAATCTAGCCATCAAGGGCAAAAAGGCCACACCACAATAACACATGTACATTGTGTTCAAACTGCGTCTAGTCGAAGCAGAATGCAACATCATCAAGCTATCAATGCGAGGATGACTAGACATGACAGTCCTGATGATAGATGTACCTTGAGCAGCACTGCACAGATGATCCAAGACCTCAGTAGAGAATCCACGTCTGACTGTGCAGTTAGGGACTCAAAGGCATGTATCAGAAGGCTTGAAGCTGTAAACCAAGACCCGGAAGATGAAGACATAGTGCCACCTGATTATCTTAGGGTTAAACTCACTGCAAAAAGAGAGCATAGTGTTGATGCTCTCATTGATGAAGGAGCATATTTCAATATCTTGACTTACGAAGCATGGACTCTACTATGTCAACCAGAGCTCAAACCGACTGATGCAACTCTTAATCCTTATGGAGAACACCCACAAGCACTTCTAGGGAAGTGCAGAATCCTTGTAACTATTGAAACAGAAAGCTTGCCAATCCTGTTCTATGTTCCTCCAAATAGCTAGAATTGTGCAAAGGAAATCCTCCTAGGAAGGCCCTTCAAAAAGGCAACAAAGTGTGAAGCCGACTATATGGCACAGAGGATACACCTAACACTACCATGTGTGAGGATAATCACGACTTTTAGCAAGGGTAACCTCAGAAACCTCAAGGGAAGGGCAAGGAGCAATCTGACATACCAAGCAAGCCTAGTAATGAGAGCAAGGAGTTGTTGAAAGAATTGATACAAGCACAGTTTGAATGGAGAGAACCAGTGAGTGAGGCCATACTTGAAACAAAAAGGTTAGGAGACAAGGCCAAGGATAGGGTTTGGACTTACAAATATTGTAGAAGACCACGAAATAAGCCCAAGCCTTATAGACGAAGGCATCGATGGAGAGCTAGCACAACACCACGATGGATCTCCAAGGCATTGCTTCATGCTCAGGGGTATTATGCAAGCAATCGATGGATTTGGGTACCAAAACCCCTTGCTAAACCACCTCTATCAGAAGCCCAAATTATGTCAAAATCAAAGAGGCGTAGGAGGAAACCTAAACAAAAATCCAAGTCTCGAACCAAAAATATTGGAGTGATTGAGCCCCTCACGATTGAAATCAAGAAACCAAACATGATCTATCAAAAATTAGATCCTCAGCCTAGCGTGCTTAGCAAGCAGATATCATAGGTAACTGTCGAGCGTGCACAAGGTCCACTAGTGCCCAAGGAGCCTTTGACTTCCCAAGAGGATAATGAGCACCACAGGCACAACATTGCTCATGATAAGGCTGATTGCTCAACAAAGCTAATGACAGAATCATCTAACAATCACGAACAAATTCTCCAGTCAGTGCCAAGCCCATGTAGGAGTCCCAAATCTCCTACATCCTCCTCAACTAAATGGACACGGGAAGCACAGCAGCAGCAACCTCGTGCCGCTTCTCAACCTACACAAGTGAATGTGCAAAGGGCAACAAAAGACACGACCACTTTTGATCTGCCTAAGGACTTAACACCGCAGTCTACCAATGGTAGCCAGTCCACTGAACTAGCCACCACTACTTCCAATCAGGGACCACAGCAGTCACAACCTTTGACTGTGACAAAACCCATTGTGGAACATGTCCTTAGCAATTCACCTTTGGAAGAGATGTCACAACAAACATCCTTGATACCTCGAATCCTTCCAAAGCACCTAAAGCCTAGGCTTGAGGATAAATCTCTCGAAGACTTGGCCAAAGAAATGGCGCATCTGACCAATGAACCAGAGATGAAGTGCATGGTGAAGCTTGATCACAAGCTGACAGCCATCACACGTGCATACGTCCATGTGGACATCGAAAGGCCAATACCAGAGCACACAAAGCTCATAGCTGAACCACTGACTTGGTATGAGCAGCAACATGTTTGTTTCTGCTATGCAACTATTGTTGAAGAAGTCATGAAGGACATCCCAAAAGCCACAGCTAGAGAATTGCGCTTGATGCCCTCATTTTATACAGCTCTATGTGAGACAAACAAGGAAAAGCTTGACACAATCAAACGAAAAGGGAAAGGACAAGGTACCTTTGCACAAAATTGGTACTCCAACCAAAGTTTGGAAGCCAAAATTGGCCACCAACTAATGACACTTGCTGAGCAAAGGAAATCCCTTTGGACATCAATACATGATTCCACGTACGTTGCCCCGACCTCATTGAGAGTGTTGGCAACTACCCATGATGTCCAGCTTTCTACCACTATCCAAAAACATCCCTTATATGATAAAGTGCTTCTAGAACAAGATCTACACGTGGCTAGCAGGCTAGGAGTAGGGAGCATGGTACTTGATGTCAGCGCATATGTCTTCTGCCTCACTCAAGACCCTGCAATCCTAGATCTCTATGCTTCCCATCAATACAACCCTGACTTCTTCAATTGGTTTCTTCCAAGCCTACATGACAAAAACCCTAAACCGTCTCATGGTTCTACACTAGAGTCACCCAAACCTCCAGAGCAAGAGAACAACAGCTCTAAACACAACACTCACCTTGACAAGAAGTAATGGAGACAGGTTCTAATAGATAAGGACAAAAATCTAGAGCAAATACCTAACCAGGAGCAACTATCAATGCAATCGAATGCGGGGCTGAACAGAGGAGAATTAGCTGGACAGCTAAACTCTCCAAAAAGAGAGGTAGTTAAACCCTTGCAACCTAGCAAGGATGTTCAACCTAGTGAGGCCGTAGCAAAATCCCATGACGACATGCCACAGAAAGAGAATGCTAAGGGCCAACCAAGCACATCAACTACTTACCTAGTTCAGGATCCTGAGTCCTTAAAGGATACACCTCTAGTGCCCAAGAGAAAGAGAAGAAAACAACGACAGCTGCAAGCTACTACAGACGACAAGAAGATTGGGACCAAGAGTACTAAAGAGATGATGAACAAAGCGTCTGGTTCATCCATAGATAAACACATTGCCATCTCTCCTAACAGTAGTGAAATCTCAAATACATCCATGTGTTCTGATAAATCAAAGCAACAATTACTGTCAACTATTGCTTGCGACACTCAATCCATCGATAGAGAAACTCGCATTGATCAATCAAGAGTGGATACAACACTGTCACAATAGGATGCTAAGACCACACCGATCACATCCGAGGAGAACCATGACACAACTACCATAAAGCCTCAGGAGAAACATGAAAACCTCGAAGGCATAAGCAATCCTGGCATTGATCAATCTTGCTCATCTAGGCCTGAGCCCCCAGCCATGCTAAAGCCTAAGGAAACCCTTAGAACTTTGCATGAGATAGCAACCGAGGAAGCCCTCATAGAACATAGAGATGTGGCAGAGTGCTTGATCGAGTGGGACACTAAACTGAAATTATTCGCACGTGTCTATGTTCATGCAGACATGGGCACATTCCCTAGGGAGCAGCTTGAGGAATATTTGCCTTATCCGCTATCGTGGGAAGAGCAAGAATATCTTGACAATGTTACGCGAGCGGTGATCGAGAGCAAGCCTCACTCACAACCCAATAACGAGATGTTAAGGAGTGCCGGTTGGGGTAATTGACTTTGTTGGATGCACAACACAACTTGAAAAATTCAAATATTCTATAAAACACCACAAAACAAAACTAAAAACAATGCCTTTTATAGCTCACAAAAAATTTAAAACCCGTATGAGGGTAGAGCATCACACAACCACACAATGGAAATACCAATAATCCAAAAACAACCCAAGAGAAATATATTCTCATACCTTAATAACCTTGAGCTGACACTCAGCACTTCGACATCCAAAAGCTCCTACTTTCAAATCGGCATGACAAGAGCTCACTTTAGCATGTGATCCTCCACTCTCCTCTCTCACATAATACAATTGTACAAGAGGGGGAAGGCCCTTAACTCTTCAATGTCCTCTCCTTATATAGTTTTCTATCCACACTCATATACATTAGGCTTTTTGCTTTCAACTTTTGGCTTTTGTTTTTCTACTGCTTTTCACTATTTTCGCTTTTTTTACTGTATGCCTGTTTGCAATTTGTTTGGATCATAACTTCGTCATTTGAACTCTGAATATAGAGATTCGGGTACTTAAAATGATTGGAACACATCTGATTGACAAGCCAACGCGGGCAAAATTACGAACATCCGTCAGAACTGAGCAAAAATATTGATTTTCGTAAATCGCATCATTTTTTCTCCATATTTTAACTTGGACGACTTATTCCCTTCCTTGGCCTATTGTTCTTGTAATTGCATACACTTTCACCACACCTGTCTTCTTTTCCTTCAAGAAATACTCGCTGACGATGTAAGACGTACGATCTTTTCCTTTCATCCTCGAGTCTTCAAAATAAGCATTCTCTGCATATGAACCTGTTTTTTATGCAATGTGCCCTAGCAGGAATATGGTTTTTTGAAATAAACTCCGTGCTCAATCACTCATGATTTAGAAAAATATGCAATGTTGGATCCATGATATGCAACCAATCAATCGATGCTACACACAAAAATAATGTATGCATTGAAGAATCGTGCCTAGCCTATCTAGATGTGATCGTGCGTCATGCAAAATGCAAACAAAATTCCTTATTAATTTAAAATTCCTTATCCTGACCTCTCAACTATCATAAGAAGATATGATATACTCCGCTCCACCCACCCATAATCTCACATCACTCTAGAAAATGGTGGTCCTCAAGATGTTGACCAAATATGAACAACCCTTCTCACAATTGATGGCGTCCTTTACGACCCTCGAACTCTCCCAACCACCTTACCTTCTCAACCAGAGGTTCCTAACTTTGTGATGAACATCCCAAATGGTGCGTGCAAGAAACGTGCGTGCTCAATGACAGGTGCTCTCTCATGTGCGCGTGCATCTAAGATTTACTGCATGTAGTTGCAGCGGACCTCATGCCGTGCTAGTGCTCAACGATGGTGCAAAACGTGCATAATCCCAACCCATGGCATGGAAGTATTTGATAGGAACAGGAGATGACCCCCGAGTGTAGTGCATCAATAAGTGCAACGTGAAGTGCTCGTGAATTCTTTATCCCCTGTGATATGCAAGAGTCTCGACAAAAAAACATACCTTGCTCCTCAATGTTCTGTAGATATTGACAAACACAAGCTTCATCCTATCCAAAAAAATACCAAGCTCGACCAAGGCTATCAATTTTCACACTCAACAAATCAAACAAAATGATAGAAACAAATCCTAAGCTAGACAAACACAAAAAATCCAACTACGAAACAACAAAACAAACTGTCACACAAACAACTAAGCTAGCAAAAATCAAACCTAACTACAATTTGACTAGGGGTTTTCAGTTTTCAGAAAAACACTTGACAACGGACATTATGACAAGCTCTTACATGAACGCATGCGACTCATCTCTAACGCGGAGGCTGACGAACTACGCTTAATCGTGATGAAATACTCTGCCAGCCAAATCTCTTAGAGATAGAGCAACTAAAGCGACAATCAGAGGGTAGAAGCCAATTTGAAAAATGTTGGTTTGAAAACCGCGCTACAATGGCCGAACTTGGAGCCCAAATCATGACAGTCTCAGAGGAGCGACTAGCCAAATGGCAGTCCCAAAGAGACCCGATCTATGTGGCACCAACTTCATTTTGAGTTCTAGCTACAGTTCGAGGTATGGACCTAGCTGGAACTAGCCTAGAGAGCCCTTTGATTGATAAAGTTCTCACTAAGGAGGAGCTACATGTTTCTAGTAGACTCGGACAAGGCACCATGCTACTCGATGTTTCCAAATATTTATTATTGCTAAGTAAGCTACCACAAAAGCTAGATATGTGTGCCACACTTGAGTACAATCCTGAGTTCTATAATTGGTTTTTATCCTCACCGAGTGACATGGTTTCATGAACATGTACATGAATAAACAACGTGTTTTGTGACTGTGTAAATAATACCAAAAGAAGCAAAGGCCAACACACCCCATGAGCAATGATGACCAAGTGTAGGTGATACACATCAAGTCAAAACTAAGGGATTCAGGTTGGCGATGTCTTGTTTAGCTAGACATTTTCATTATGGTTGAAGCATGTGACTTGCATGTACTCTCATGCCTTTCCAAGTGAATGCAAAATGACACAGGTCAATGCCTAGAAGCATTTAATATCCAAGTCACCACAAGAACACCAACCCCACAAAGAACCATTATGGAGGAAGTGATAGGAATACCAAGAAACAAAAGCCATGACGGAAGTGCCACTGGATGAGAACCCAAGGACACCTCTGCAAAAAGCACATATTGCAACTGAGCATGGCCAAAGCATAATCATCGATTACCTCCTCCTTCTTGGCCAAACTCTATGTTCGGGCAGGAGCCACGTTCTCAACAAGGGCGAACGTCTCTTCATCATCCAGGATTCAATTCGCAAGATGCTCTGCCCTTGTCCATGCACAGCTCACTCCAAGTGCTACCTCAATTGTTCGATGTCTCACATGTTACAAAAGAGGTTTGCAAAATCTCAAGTGTATCTCTTCATCTCAACAACAGTTCCTCTAGCATCAAGGCTGGTGACACAATCATCTCTGTAATATCCATTCTTCATAGCCTTTGGATCCCAACATTTCTCAATCCAAATGAAAGGCTAACAACCTCAATGTATGGCATTGATTGTATTCATTTTTTCCACCCAAAAAAAAAATGAAAAAAAAATGAAAAAAAGCACACACGATCATAGCACCGCACCTAGGGGTCCTCAAATTAGGTACGTCCAGTGACCTTGGTCGGCTGGCTTCGTCCCTAATCCCCTAGCCCTTTGTACATCCCCCACAATTGTTCAGGGCACATCAAGGGCAGGACATATCTAGGGAACTCGCCTCGCCTTTGGTTAGACTTGTCACCCTGAACCACTTGCACAATTCTTTTGCACTCCATCTCAATGCCATTACAATCAACAGTGGTAAGCAAGGCATGAAAGACAATGGAAAATTACACCATACTTTTCAAGCACTACAAGTAGCCACTAGCTACCAAAAGCTAAGACATCAAGGAGCTCAATTATGCTACATTGCCTTGACAAGACCATAATGATGTCTCAAGCAATCTTCAAGTGTACTTCCCCCGTCTTCATCGATAAATTTTTCCATCAATTTAGCCCCTTGCTTCACTGACCCATTGCTATACAAGGAACCAGGCCGACAATCTTCTAACTAAGTAATACCTAAATACGCACATGTACTCACTTAATATTCACACTATAACCTATACACGATTTGGGTCCTCAAGTGCAGGACAATACTCCAGGCTTGCTTAGAGTTCGATCTGTCTCCCAAACTAATCAAAATATGGCTTGTGCATGATAAGAAGACTAGCACTATCCCTTAGGGAGAGACCACATGAGAGGTTTTCCAATTGCAGGTATTAAAGACTCCAACAAAAGTGCTGTCAGCTCTACATCAACACTTAACTCTGAACTCTTGTCCTTTACTTCATCATGCAAGACCACCAGAGAATCATCACCAACAGAATCCACCATGAGCATCCCAAGAACACCAATACCCATGCCAGCTATGAGTGACCATTCCCAACAAAGAGTAGCCCTATCGCCACCTACAACAATCATATCACCAGCCAATCAGAACAGCAAAGTGCCACCAACGACCTTCATCCGCACCAACATCAGAACTCCTCCAAGGCAAACCACAACAGTCCCTTCCACCCACGTCTTCAGTGCAAGCTCCGCATGCTACCTTTGACGAAGAGTGCCATGGGACTGGCACTCGTCTAGGGGGGGTAATGTTAACCCCAACACGAAGAAAGCAAAATAAAATAAAAAAGACGCAGGGCAAAGGTGGAAAAAAGGTAGCCCAACTGAAGAAAGAAGAGGAGAAAAGACCAAAAGCACAAGGGCAACCTTAAAAGTCCAAGGCAAATGCAAAAGGGGAAAGGTGCATTTTAAAATACAAAGGTGCACCCTGAAATCTTGTAAAAGAGTGCCAGGCTCTCTCCTATGCAAATTGTAAAGATAGACGAGCAGTGGAGAAGAAGTAAGAAGGATAGGAAGGAAATAGGAAAAGAGGACCTAGGCCAATGGCCGGTCATGTAAAAAGGGGATGACAGCCCAAGGAGGATTATGGCATGTATAAAAGCCAAAAAGTGGAATGAGAAGCTCATTCTTGTGTGTGGCCAAAAGTAGCTCTCTTCTTCTTCTTCTTATTCTTGCTTGCTTGAGCTTGTGCTTGAGAGAGGGAGTGTGAGAGTGTGAGGGAGTGAGTGTGTGAGGGTGAGGGACCGTGGGGTGGAGAAGCTCTCCATCTTCTCCTCTTGTCTTCTCTTCTCTTATCTTGCTCGCGGCGATGGAGCTTGGAGCTTGGAGTGGGAGGATCGAGCTTGCTTGAAGCTTGCACTTGGATCATGGAGCTACCAAAGTGTGTGGGAGAGGAGGCAACTCGATCAGCATGAAGGTAAGCTCACTACACCCGGTAGGCATGAGAGCGTGTAGGCTATGTGAGAGGTAGCTATTAGCATTCGGCTTGAAACACTTGAAGCAATAAGCAGTCCGTGGGTCTTGGTGGTTGAGCGTGAGCTCCCACTACACCCCTACACTTCTCCCTTCACGTAGAAGGTCATGGAAGAGATGCATTTTTGCCCCACTATTAGTTACTTTGGTGTTTTCAAAAGAAATGATAGAATTGTCAAGAGCTTTCACTATAATGGCCTATGGAGGGATGTCAAGGATTTTGTGTCTAGTTGTTTTCCATGTTAATAGAATAAGGATAGCATGCTTAGACTAGCTATTCCCTTATAGCCCCTACCCATTCCTGAAGGAAAATGGATATATATCACTATGGATTTAATTACCAAAATGCCTATAAAAAAGAGAGGATGGA